>NW_024802942.1:805213-894670 GCF_019175285.1 Sceloporus undulatus
GAGGGAAAATGTATATAAGGCTGACAGCGCTTATGACGTTTGATCGTTTAAGCGCCTTGATTGGTTCATTTAAAAAAAAACCGCCAAAAATACATCATTTCACAAACGGTCAATGAAATGGAAACGCTGACGAAAGTTAAATCGCTTCCAAATAATCCGGGTTAACGTTACGTCATTCTGACGTACTATTGATTGACAGCTCCAAATAAGGGATGGAAGAGAAGAATCGCTTTATTTAAACACCGATTTCATGCCAAGTAGGAACGCTTGCAGGTAAAAACTTTGATTTAAATAACCAGATGGGAACGAAGAATAACGCGTTTCGGAACGCGAGATAACACCAGGGTTATTTTGAATCAGTTTTATTAAAAACGTATTTTAAATCATTTCAAATCTTAAGTGGGAACAGCCAAGAAATCCCTTTCAGAAAGGTACACGTTCTTGGATGCTTTAAGAGAAAATGCTCATCTTTAATTGACAGCCGCCAGGAAGACACAACAGTGATTTTTGTCTCCTGTTCCAATTTCAATCCAGATTTCTTCCATCTACCCTACTTCATAAGAAAATATTGCTATCTATTTTAAGAGTAACATTTTTTTAACAGAAAAGAGATGTATTTTGCCTAACAAGCAGAGAATGGGGATCACCTCCTTGCCTTTTCACCTGGTGGAATGGGATTCTGACAACATGTTCTGCTTTTTAGGTTGAGGAACATACATAGTAGTCACTGTAGAACCTGTTCACATTTCATTTCCAAATATCTTTAAAATAATTAGTTTAATTAGAAGAAAGTAAGCAGCCATTAAGTATATAGTATCTCTTCCACTATGCACAATCCAGCATCATTTTTAATGGGCCAGGACAGCTTCCTTTATGTTTATATTTATATTTATGTATGCTTAACATGTCTATTCTCTTTCATAAAGCTTTTTTTTAGGGGGAATAGAATAGGATTTCTTGGCTGGTTTTATCTAAATCTGATTATTATTATTATATTTTAAAATGTGCTTTGATTTTAAGATACTGCTAAGATTTTTTAGTTGACCAAGTTCTCTTTCTAAAGGCAAAAAGTAGGATATAAATTATGATACTCAACCATGAAATAACGAGACCAGACATGTAAATTGGATGAATAAAGAGCCATTTATTTGACCTATAATCTATTTAAAGCTAAGCACTTGAACTTCAACTTTAACTTCAAACTCTGAGCAAATTGATTAAAGTGAAAGCCTGGTGCAGGTCCAGCTGAAGCCAGGTGTCAGTCCTAGACTTCCTCTTGAGCCTTCCCTTTGGACACAAACACCGAACCCTGAGGTAAATCCAATGATTCAGATTGCATCCTTAGCCAGTCCTAGGAAGGTAAACATAAGGCACTCTCCCCCAAACTCCCTTGAATTTGCAAGGTTGAGCAAAACTCCCATAGGTGGGTTACACACAGCCATTTAGTACGCGTTCCGCGCGTCCTAGGGTTAGGAAGGGGCGTGCTAGGGTTAGGAAGGTTCTCACCTTCCTAACCATCCCTCTCCCTAGGACGTGCAGAGCGCGTACTAAATGGCAGCGCCCGACCACATGGGCGCTGCCATTTTTATGTCTTGGACGCACAGCGTCCAAATGTGGCACGGCGGAAGTGATGCTGCGAGTGTGTGCCTCCACCTCGCAGTGCCACTTCCAGAGGCCAAAAAGGAGTGCCATTTCGGCGCTCCTTTTTAGCTGCGCCAGGAAGCCTCGCGGTCTGGCCGCTGGGGCTTCTCAGCGTAGCTAATGGAGCCGGCACCAGACCGCCTGCTTTTGGGCAGTCTGTAACGCGCCTTAGTCTACCCCAAAGGCAGGTTCTCTCACAACTCCATGTCCCTTGACATGTATAAGCTGATCAAGAGCCTAACCTTTCACCACAAAGGGGTGCCAATGGTGCATACCAAACAGTTCTTTAACCCCTTATGGGCCAGTGAAACCTATTTAACAGCCACCCAAAGCCAATTACCAATCCCAGCACACAGTATGGGGCAGGCAAAAAACCCCTGGAAAAGGGGAGAAAATTCCTGCCCGGCCCCGAAGCGACCAGCAAAGTTCATACTGCATTTAGGGCAGGAGGGTGGGCTGCTTCGTGGAAAAGAGGCAGGATGGGGGGTGTACTGTCCTTATATACTGACTCCGCCCCCCATTCCATGCCTCAGCTTGGTCCATTGGACCTTGCTTATATTGAAAATTCTGGTCTCTTCACGGAGGGTATCAAAGCCTCACCCTCCCTCAAGGCTCTGCCAATTGTCCTGGTGTGAAACATCATAATTTGTTGAGTCGCCTTTGACTTATAGCAACTCTAGGAATGGGACAATTCCATGAGCCCCTAAAGTGCTCCATAAGTACTTTGTAATACTTATTACTGGCATATATACACTGCTTAATATAAAGATTTTTCTAACCAATTTACATAAATGTAAAATGTAAATGTAAATTTAATATTCATTACAAAGGTCTTCATAAACATACATATTACTTTAGAAATATACATTTTTTGCAGATCATCATTTTGCAGATGGGATGCTTCTTTGACCAAAGTATAATGGCTTTCATATGTTCAGGCAATGATGTCATTGCTCAAGTGAGATTTGAACTAGGGACTTCCCACGCCATTTCCAATATACAAAGAGCATGTATTTAGTTAAGTAGATTACTAAATAAGTACAAGGAAGTGTACATAAATAATGAATGACCATCTTGCTAGATCAATTAGTTTAGCATTCTGCTTCCTATTATGAAGACTTGAACATTTAACACCATATCTATTGAAATATTATTTGCAGAGGGTGATTTTTTAAAATAAAACAAGAATTTTGAGAAATGTCATTAACAGCATCAGAAACAGTTTGATCAAACCCTTATCTCCAGAGTCATAGTCCAACGCTCAAACCGCTACCCCAAACTGACTCTCATATGTACTATACAAACACTAAATATGCTGTGAAGACTGAAATTAGAGATGCTCCTTCTGGAGGTGAGTTGGAGAAACTAGGGCGGGTTACAGACCGCCCGTTTGGGGCGGGCTGCACTCGCCCCTTCCCCCACTGTATTGGGGCCTCAGTGTCCAGAGCGGCAGCCGCTGAGGCCCCGATCCACCGCTTTTCAGACTGCGGGGAAGCGGCAAAAGGCCCCTTCCCCACAGCCTGGAAAGGGGTGTCCTTGGGGCTTCAAGCCCCAAGGACACCCTGCGGCGGTGGGGAGGAGGAGAAAGGGGCCACTTGGCCCCTTTCTCCTTTGGTCTGCTGGGCGCAGCCGTGTGAAGGCTGCACCCAGCGGACCAAACCAGGAAGGAGCTCCGAAATGGAGCTCCTTCCTGTTCCACGCTAAGGGCACACTAAGCGCCCTGGCACAGAGTGAGGACGTCAAGTCCGCGCCGCCCCGTATAAACGTGGCCCGGTTGTGATGTCCTCATGGTGGCGGCCGTGTGGAATGGCCACCGCCATTTTGTGTGCGCAGAGCGCGCACTAGGGTTAGGGGGGTGCGGAAGCACCACCCCTTTCTAACCCTAGTACACGCTCCGCATGTACTTTCCTGCCCGTTTGTAACGGGCCTAGAAATCCAAAGATACATGCCTATAACCAGAAATCTAATTTACTGATACATTTACAATTTTACTTATTTTAAAACCCAGAGTTAAAGTCAACACGGCAATCCACTTCATGCCAACATGACATGTCCCAGAGGATTCCTGTCTTGAATGACCCAAGGACAATACAAAAAAGTAAAAAATAATAACTTTTAAAAATTGAAAGTATGAGTATAAACTTTCATTGACAAACCCCATGCATCAAAAGCTTCATCTGTTCTGTTCTGTTCTGTTCTGCATGGCAAGTTTGGGCAAAGTTACTTTTGAACTACAACTTTAAGAATACGCCAGCCAGAATTTGGTTCAAAAAGTAACTTTTCAATGCTCTGGGCAAGGAGTGCTCACTTGGAAAGAAACTAGCCTGCGTAGGGAGTTTGTGTTGCAGTGTGCCTGAAGGATGTGTTTTTTAAAAAAGAGTGGAAAATATGAAAAATCAAATGGGGGCAGGGGAGATAAATAGTACAAACAGCTTAGACAGCTGGCTGAGTTCCCTTTGAACTCTGGTCATAAACAATGTCTGGGAATGGCCAGAGGCTTCCTCTGGCACAGAATCAGTGTTCTGTAGACGGGAGCCTGAAGTTTCCAAGGCATGTTTTGCATGAATTAGTAGGAAGTCGGACCAAACAAACCTATGCATTTCAAAGGGCTAAAGGGGAAGACAGAATGGCAATGCCTATATTTAACTTCCAAATCTCTCATGTATAATGAAGATCTTATGGAATAAACCACTATGTGTATTATGTGTAATTTTTAGGGGGGGAATAAAAAAAATAAACACTATAGTGGGTAGATGGGTGATGACAAGAAATTCTTGAATGATAAATATACAACATTCAGCTGCCAGAAGGCCACAGCTAGCAAAGCCAGTTGTAATCCCCCAAAGGAGCTTTTCCAAGCCCTGCACTAGAGTAAACATCATTGTTAGGCTCCAGCTTTCACTGCAGCTAAGCGTCATCTGCATTGTTTTGCTGTATCTGTGGGTGAATTCACATTCAGATATATACTTCTTTGGGTTGTGAATGTTCCCATTTGTTTTGCTTTTTTTCTATTCTAAATTTTTGTAGCAATTCACATTACTTCTTGGAAAAGGTCCCCTTAGTCGCACACTCCCAGCCCCAGAAAACCCCATGATAGGTTCACTTGAGGGTGGCCATAAGTCAGAAACTACTTGAAGGCACACACAACAGGAACAACAAATTCCCACAATTGCATCACTTATCTCAAAGTGGAGGTGATGAAGCGTATGTATATCAAGCCTTACTAGTCTTTTATTTAGAATAAAAACTTTTCCTCTCCATTTCAGATACTTATTTTTCATTGACCCCTAGCCTTTTGAAAGTGTCAGTTACACAGAGATAAACCCCATTCACCTCAATGAAAGTTATTCTTGTGTATACAGGCATATGAATGTCTATCATGAAGCAAGCTGCATTGATGTAAATGGAATTTACTTCTAAGTAATGCTTTTGTCAGAATTCGAGCCACACTAATTTATATTCCACGATGAAGAGATAGAAATATGTTTTGCTTGCTTGTAGTGTTTTAATGCTGTATTAATTAAGTACTGGATGACTGGAAGGGTTGTCACCAATTATTGATGGTGTTAGCAGCCTACATAGCTTGGGATGGTTCATGGTTAATGAGTAGATATGTGGGGAGTAGAAATTGTGCTTGGACACATCTTAGCTTTGACATCTGGCATTTCTTGCTCCATATATGGTAAAAGTCTTTGTAGAATTTTGAGCAACACTACGCTTGCATAGGAAATTAATGCAATTGTCCTGTGGGTAATATACTCCTTGGTGTCCCCTTTCTTGGGGACTTGGATGTATATTGGGGGGGAGGGTTCCAATCTGTGGGCCATTGTTTTGTTTTCCATATTTATTGACAGATTTTAGTTAGAACAAGAGTAGATTTTGCCTCCCGGCTTGGAAAAAGGGCCTCCAAAGTGCGCCTGGAACCCGGGATGCAGCAGGTTACAATCGCCCAGTGGCATTTGCAAGGAATTAAGTATGATACAACTCACCAGCAACCTGCAACCTGACTGTATCCCATTGAGGAGCAGTCAGGTTTTTTGTCAGTGTGATAATCTACTCTATTTGATGTCTGTATTGGCCATCAGGTGATGTCCATGTATACAGTCATTTCTTAGGTTGCTTGAAGAATGATGTGTTTGTGATAAACGAACTGTTGGCCTCGCAAAATTGTGTCAGTCACTCTCCTGCTTCATATGTTGATCCTAGGCCAAATTTTCCTACTGTCTTTGATTCTGCTGTACATCCTATTTTTGCATTACAATCGTCTATGATTAATAAGAAGTCTTTGCCACCTCTTTTATTCATTTCTGTTCACATTCATTCAGTCTCAGTAATGTTAAGATCTGGCCCTTTCATATTTCCAAAGCATGTTGTCTTGGGACACCATTTGTTGGAAATGTATAATTCCTTGGATTCTGTATTTATGATTAAGAGGAGCAATCCAGTGTATGTCCTTTGATTTGAGGAATGTTGGTGTGCTATTTTCCTGAGCTGCTGTAAAAAGAGGTTTTGAGGACAGAATTAATATTCCTCTTGATCTGGGCCAAGTAGAATTTGACTGGTTTTCATGAGGTGAAGCTGGAACAGAAGACTGCACATCAGGAAAAGGTGGCTCTATTAATTCAGCTCCAATTTTAGGACTCATTTGATTAAAAAATTGTTATACCTGTAAAGACATCTACTGTATAATGTCATTCTTCTTCTCTTATTTATTACATGTTACTGCCCTAGATAAATAAGTTTGGTTTTTCTAAAATAAAACTGCAGGAATGTCTTCTAGCTAAATCTTTGCTCAGTTTCATCTGTTGTGGCATTTATCAGCTTGCTGTAGAGATTGGGAGTCATCCAAGAGATCACCGTCCAAACTAGTTTTTATCACCAGACAGAACTGGGCTTCCTACCAGTGAAAATATCCAAGCTGACTTGCCAGAGAGCAGTCTGGAGGAGGAAGCATACAACAATGAATTGACTGCTAATTCTCCAGGCAATTCTCTTCAAACATACAAACATGGACACATTATCCCCTATGCTATTCTAAGAAACTTGATAACTTTAAAAGAAAAGGAAAAAAAAACCTCCCAGATAACTCATTAATACAGTCTTGAGAGATGATCTGCCAAAATATGTCATCTCAGAATATATGTATTCAAAGACAGTCACTCATCAAAAATATGGCAAAGGAGTCCTTTTCACAGACTCATACCATCCATTTAATCAGGTGAGACAAGTTACACAGCAGGAGAATTTCAGTGGGTTTCTAACTCAAAATGAATTGTACAGACCTGATACAGAGAGCATTCAGAAAAATACATCTGCCTCTAATCTGGGCATGCATTCTCATGTCCTGTAACCTTTTCAACAGGTGGTCTATCAAAAGGATTCCATAGCTTCATGACAGGCACAGTGGTTTAAGGGCCCAGTATCAAACCAATGAGCCTAGACTCATATCCAGTTGAACATGAAATGAAATTTGATACTGGGTGGTTAGCTTGATGGCAATGATGCCAATATGTCATTTCTATAATTTGTAATTATAAAAACATATAAACTTCTGTTTCTCAGCACTGTCACTCTTCTATAATGGTCATGTAATCTTCTCTTTGGATGGATAGATAGATAGATAGATAGATAGATAGATAGATAGATAGACAGACAGACAGATGATAGACAGACCAGATAGACAAGACACAAACACAGTGGTGTCAAGCATATCCTGTATCCACTCACCTTTGTTAATATCATGATTTCTGCAGCCATCATTTCGGACTGGGCAAAGAGATAAAAATTGCCTTGTCAGATCATACTAAAGGCCTAACTAACTCAGCATCCACAGTGATGAGCCAGATGCTTCTGGAAATTTTCACATATTGCATGGAAGTGACGGTCATTTCCTGGTGTTTATTATGTCCCAAGACTGTTTTCAGGTGGACAACCAGAGAAGACATCCCTTGACCCCATGAGTAGAAAAGGAAGATTGTTCCGTTAAAATAAGCCAGTTATCTACAAAGAAATGTATCCTATCCCTTCAAATCATCCATGAATACTTTTGTATACTTAAATCTCATATGGATATTACTGGGAAGACAGATGGTACTTAGATATATTGTACCTTTGCATTTCACGTTGTTGCCAACTAGCTGGTGTCAAGTGCCAAAGCCTGAATGCTGGCAAGGTTCATCCAACAATAGCTTGAAAGTTGGCAGCAAGGACTTGGAGCAGAGGAGGGGGAACCAACAGACTGCCTAAAGCTGAAAGGATCAAAAAGACTTTGGAGCATTGTAGCAGGCAGTAACTTGAGATTGAATCCTCAGGTTGATTTCTAGAACAGGATGATTCTTATCTACAGTATCAGCACCTCAGGGAATAATGTTTGGTGCTCTAGATTCCATTGGAGTGTAACACTCAGTAATCCTCATAGTTGGCTATGCTGCCTAGTAGAGCTGCTAGGAATTGAAATCCAACACCAGTTAAGCTCTGTTTTGACCTTTTCACATCTGAACAATGGGGCTGCAGTGCCTGATACATGGTTACAGAAAGGCATTATATAGTCACGTATGTTAGAATATGGCAGTAGCATTTTTTCCATGGCTGCCATCCTAACCAGGGTCTTCAATGTGCATATGTCCAAGTTTTCTTGCCAGAGTAAGTTGTTCTTTTTATTTTTCTTTATTTATTATTGTTGTTTATATTTTACCTATTTCACATAGTCAGTGTGTGCTCTCATTAAGGGTATAATTAATTTGGAGTTTTGTGGTTTTACATTTTGCAACCTGCCTAGAAGACTTTTGTTTTGTGAAGTGTTGAAGATAAACACAAATATAATAAATAAAGAAGAGTTGTCTTATCTAAGTAAAGTTGATTCTTCTGGTGCCTCAGGATATATTTAAGACAAACAAACGGGAATAAATGATAGAGGCAGAAGTATAGATGTCTGTATATTTGGACAAAACGAAGCAAAGTTTTGCATTTTCAGAACAGGGATGAAGTCTACATTTTTAGAGATATGTTTATGGTTTTTTGTTTGTTTGTTTGTTTTGTGGAATCAGGTGGAAACTGTATTCCCAGATAATCAAGTCAAACCTATGGCTCTTTCTAAAGATGGTTGTGCACTGCTCTCTGTGTCACAAAAGGGACAAAAAAAAAATTCAATGAGTCACTGATGGAGAATGAAAATGTGAAACGTGCACTGACTTTTTAGGAATACAGTCACAGCACTTTAAACAGAAACAGCTGAAGCTTCAGTCTAGAGTCTAGAAACAACCCACTTGTGTTACGTACAGGGATATTTTTGAACTTTTCACAGGGAGAGAGGCTTTCTTTTTGTCATTTCCTTTTTTTCCTTCCTCACTCACACATGCCCATCTGCCTATCATCCACAAAGCCACAAAAATGCAAAACAAATCCAGCTAGCTGAATTATCCTGAATCTGCCCCTGCCCACAGTTCCTTTTTCTGTACTCTTCAAAAATAACTTCCTTGGCATGTTTATGTCTTAGTTTATGGCAAAATAAAACCATTGTGAAGACAGACCACTGTCACTCAGTCACAGAAAGTGAAAGGCATTTCACACAAGTATATTGATCACTCATGGGAGGATGCAGCACCAAGTGATGACACTTGATGCTACACTTAAGATATGCATGAACTACAACAATGTAATCACCACTGATGGCACTTTAAGACAGTTTTCCGTGAAAACAGGTCAGATGTTTGGCTAAGAGTCATTGTGTGATATGCCATCCACTGACCAACATAGAGAGTTTGGCAAAGTGCAGACTAATTGGTTTGCTTAGCCCTTAAGTACCCATGGTTCTCAGAGACTGTTTTGTCAGGTACTTTGGGTATGATTTCTCTCCCTCCTCCCCCCTCCCTCTCTCTCTCACACACAAACACACACACCCACTATTGGCATTTGTGTTTTTTGGGTACATGTCTGTTATAACTCTGTTCACTTCTCTCCTCTATTGATTTTATTCTTTTTTCTATTTTGCATTATTTCTATTATATGTTATATAATGATGTATTTTATTTATTGGGGTGGGCTATTTACTGGTGCTCATATGTGCCAGACACTGAGGGATAGAATAGACAGACATGAAAGAGCAGCCTCAGTCTGCTCCGGCTAGAACCCCTCTGTCTGCATGACCCATTTTCAAGGTGGGCCGTGGGCACATGGGCTGACTGGCAGTGCCAGGAGATGGACTGTCCTGGCTCCTTTTTGCTCTGGTCCTAAGGAGGGGAGTACAGCTTCAGTACTGTTTCCAGCCACTTTGGAGGCATGCTTTGTTTAAAAAGCATGCCTCCAAAGCTGCTGGAAGCAGCTTCATTTGGCCCATCTGTTTGGCCCCTAAAATAATTAGATGAAAATTATCCTCCTCTCCACTCCATTCCATCTACACCATCATCCTCTTTTAGCTACTCTCCCTTCTGCTCTTCCTTTTTCTATTTTCAACTCACACCCTGATTCTATGGGTCACACACATGAGGGGTTCAGTATGGTTTTAGTGACTTGTTTGGAGCAAAAAAAAATAATTTAGCTAAACGCATACCCTCACCATGTCTATACAGAAATAATAATAATAATAATAATAATAATAATAATAATAATAATAATAATAATAATAATAATATTCATTTATATGCCGCCCAATCACTGGGAATCCGGGCGGCTTACAACAGAGGGGATAATAGATGGTTCCCTGCCCTCAGGCTTACCCCGTAGTGCTACAAACACTCCCAACTTTGCAAATCGGCCAGCTGACCATGGCTTCTAACCAGGTTCTAGCTGGGTTTTAGGTGGGAGGAGGCATCAGTGGCAAAATGCAAGTGTTAGTATCTGGCTGCATCCTGGAAGTGGATTCAAACTGGACAAGGTAAGTCACATTTTTTAGCTGTGCAAAAATCTCCCTAGTCTTTCTTTTTCCCCATTTTGAGAGTAATATAAGATATAGATCCAATAAACAAACAAACAAATAAATATTTTAAACAATCTACTCAGAAATAAGTCCCACTGAATTAAATATGCAATATATGCAGCCTACCACTGGTCTTTGCACATCGCTTTTTTCATAGGGTTTTATAGGAAGTAGGCCATGACACCATGGCACTCTTACCATCTCTGGTAGTGGGATTGCATGCTCACGTGAGGCAAGAGGCTATGCTGCTGGTAGGGTCTCCTATGTCAGAGAGGCTTTTGCTGAGGAGCCAGAGTACAAGTGCCAAACAGCTACTAGGCAGCAGCAGTAGTGCAGGTGACACTGGCAGAGGATTTCTCAGAAATATAGTCAACACATAGAATCATAGAGTTGGAAGAGACCTCGAGGGTCATCAGGTCCAATCCTCTGACAAACAGGAATATACTATCAAAGTGCCCCAACAGATGGCTATACAGCCTCTGTTTTAAAACCTCCAAAGAAGGAGACTCTTTGAGGCAGCGTATTTTACAGTCAAACAGCTCTTACTGTCAGGATGTTACTTTCTCTTAGTGCAGTGCAGAAAGGAGGGAATAGTAAACCACTAACTTGAAAATTCTATGATGTAACAATCCAAAATAAAACAAGGGCTACTGCCAGAAGATGAACCTCTGGGTCAGAGACACTCAATGGACTACTAGAGAAGAGCAGCAGGACAAGTAGGATTCACACTATTGCTAATTATGCAACTGGACTCAAGCCGAAAGGACGTTGATGCAGTTGGAGGTGAGAGTTTGAAGGTGCACAACACATATTATAGGAATATGAGATACATGAGTCAGGGGAAGCTAGGCATTGTAAAACAAATAATGTATAAATGTATAAAGATTGCAATGCTTGGGGTGAGTGAGCTAAAGTGGTCAGGAATTGGACATTTTCAGTCAAAGCATTACACGGTGTTTTACTCAGAAAATAAAAATCTAAGAAGAAATGGGGTAGTAATAATAGTGAATAGTGATGTAGCAAAAGCAGTCAATTGATATAATGCAAAGTCTGACAAAATGATATTAATAAGACTTCAGGGAAAACCCATAAATATAACCATTATTCAAGTTTATGCTCCACCTAGAGAGGCAGAAGAGGAAGATATTGAAATATTATGTATTGAAGTCCAGGAGGTGATTGATCACACACTAAAACAGGATTTCTTGCTAATCATAGGCAATTGAAAAATAAAAATAGGAAACAGAGCAAAAACAAACATTGCAGGACAATGTGGCCTAAGATCAAGAATGCAGGAGAGCAACTGACTGACTTTTGTAAAGGCAACAGTTTGTTCATTGCATGTGCACTCTTCAGGTAAACAATGAGGCTACAGAGTACATGGACATCATCTGATGGCCAATATAGGTTACATAATTAGAAGCGAAAGATGCTACCAAACCTGCATGGTGTAGTGGTTTGAGCATTAGACGATGACTCTGGAAATCAAGATTCAAATCCTGGCTTGGCCATGGAAACCCACTAGGTAACCTTGGGCAAGTCACGCTCTCTCAGCCTCAGAGGACCTGCTCTGAAAAACCTTGCCAAGAAAACCTCATGAGAGGTTCGCCTTGGGGTCGCCATGAGTCAGAGTATGTATATGTATATGTAAATGTATATGTATACAGAATCATAGAATCATAGAGTTGGAAGAGGCCACAAGAGCCATCCAATTCAACCCCCTGCCATGCAAAAATAGAATCATGGAAATAATATGTACTGTATATGTATATCTCTAGGTGGATGGGAGTGAAGCCTATGGTTTCTAAATCTGCTGGATAATCCCATTCTTTGCAAAGTGCAGGAGAAGCCCACATCAGGTACAGGATGACTACTGCCTGGGCACAGGAGTGTGTGATAAAATCTGCCTATTGAAGTTTAGATCCCATGTCTAGCGTGGTGTAATAATTTCCTCTGTATCTTTCATCTAGATAAGACTTGAAGTCAAACTATCCAGATATGCAAAACAGACTCGAGAAGCATTGGCTAAAGCCTCTGAACCTCTAAGAAAAAAACTCTCATGGTGTGCAATTTAGGCTTAGTCCTGGTTTATGTCTATTAATTTCCAGGTGCAGTACAAGGTTATAACCTTTAAAGCCCTTCATGGCTTGGGTCCAGCCTACCTATGGGATCACCTTCTCCCATACAATCCGCCCCGCACATTGAGGTCCTCAAATAAAAATCTACTGCAATCAGCTAAAACTAGGCTGACTGCAGTTACTCAGAGGACCTTCTGGTCTGCCGCTCCCAAGCTATGGAATGATCTGCTGGAAGAGGTTCAATGTATCACTAGTCTGAGTTGCTTCAAAAAAGTCAAGACGTATCTCTTCCGGCAGGCCTTTCCAGAGTATGATCATCACTCTAACAACCTGTGACTGATTGTTGACGATGCATAGTTGTCTCTGCTGTGGTTATTGTTAATAATTGTGAATAGTTTAATCATTTATGTATTAATTGTTTTAATTATTGATAATTTAATCGTATTTTATTATTACTGATGGAAGGGGTAGGGAGGTAGGGTTATAATGTTATTATGTGTATTGATGTCGTATTTTATTGGTTTATTTTAATGTAAGCCGTTTCAATCGTTTGGAGGAGTGGGATAGAAATAGATTTATTATTATTATTATTATTATTATTATTATTATTAATTACTAATTTAATTTATATCCTACCTTTTTCCTTGATCACCCGATAACAGCAAGGAGGAGCCATCCTAGCCTCACAAGGAAGGGAATTCCAGAATCTAGGAGCAGCCACAGAGAAGACTCTCTCCCATTTCCACCAAACATGCTTGTGAGGGCAGTGGAATTGAAGAATGTGCCTCCCCTGAAGATCTCAGAATTTGGGAAGTACCATATGCAAAATACTGTTCTTTGGATACCAGTACCTCAGGTCTTGACAAAGATAGTATTTTCACACCTCCCTGAAACTTGTGGCTACAAAAGGCAAACCTGTCACACATATGTGAAGCTGACCAGACATTTCTGAACAATAAAGTGTGTACAAAATAATGTATTTTAAAAAGCAGATTGATAAAATGAACATAATTTTAAAACACTGAAAACATGCTTTGATCAATACAGAATGCTTGTGTACAAATAAATGTGCATTAAAAAAGTTAGCTTGAATTTAAATACAGGAAGGGGGATCACAAAGTGTCATCACTGAGAATGAAGAAAAAGTATAGGGAAAAATGCAAGAAGGATTTGAAGAAACTCAGATTAATACTGAAAGGTTGTTACATACCTAGCTTTGACGACATAAGGATCCATGCTCAAAAGTAAGTTCGCAATTAGTTCACTAGGATGTGGTTCTCAGCTTCAGTTTGAAAGGGTATAATACTACACACATATCCCTCCCAATTACAGAACTACATATATTTTATTAATCTTTTTTTAAAGATGACTGTAGTTCAATATTTCTCTTTCCCCCCTCCTGCATCTCTCTGGACGTTATCGCACACACTTGCCCCTGATCTGGGCAAGGGCGGGGGATGCACGTGTCCAAATGAAAACACAATTTTATCACATGCCATACTATCCTCAAGGCAGATCAGTGGCAAATGTGTGTGCAATAAAGTTCTCCTTCTCTTTCTCTCTCTCATTTTGACACAAAGATACTGAGAAAAACATTTATCATAGAATTGAGGGAGGGGGTTAGGATGCAACACAAAATATGCTCCATTGGTTTAGACATCTGGGCAATGGTTTCTTCTTGCCAAACAATAATATACATAAATTTTGCTTAGAAGTACTGCCGTGATAAAAGACAAAGGATTCAGAGTTTTAACTTAATAAATAACTGGTCAAATACATATACAACTTTTGATGATAGTTTGACAGTCCTGTTAGGCATTTGTCATGTTGCCTAACATTACATCCATCATAACCATCATACACTCACAGGCACAGAATTAGATCCCTGAGTAGGAATTCCACAGAGTCCAAAGATATTTAGTCCCAGATGGTTTGGCTTACCACAAAAGCAGGTGCCAACTGCCAAGGCTGGAGCAAACCTAAGTCTTAATTCTGTTCATACACTAATTTTTTTGTGTTTTGGTTTGTTTATGTAAACGTAGAGGAAGAAAAATAGCTTTTCAGCTGACAGTACACATGGTTTGCACAGAACATTAGCTTAGGGCTCTTCTAAATTGCCTGATAGATCCAGGAAATGCTGGGGTTTTCTTTGGCTTTTCATGCCTTGTAACAGTTTTTCCACTCCCACATCCAGTCATCCCCTTAACATACTGGGGGTTTGGCCCTTGTTTGGTGTTGAGTGTACCACTGTACCCAGTTTCTTTTCAACTGTTATTTTCTCTTTCCTGAGATGTGTTTGAGGAGTGGTGTGGGCAGTCTGCAGAATCAGCACGGTGAAGTGGTTTGAGCATTGGACTACTTATTATTATTAACCTTTATTTATGAAGCGCTGTAAATTTACACAGCGCTGTACATGCAATCTTTTTAGTTAGACGGTTCCCTGCCCTCAGGCTTACAATCTAAAAAGACATGACACAGAAGGAGAAGGGAGTGGTGACGGGAAAGGGTAAGAGGTCCAGCAGTTCCTCTCAACCTCCAAGGCCTGGACCAAGGCAGATGGACTGAAGGGAGGGCTTGGCTTCAAAATGGAAGGTTAATCATTATCCAGGGAAAATACATACTCACAAGTAGGATAATACATATACAGTACATAGCAATACAGGAAATGGATCGATAAACAGCCAACAACAGAACATCAGATAGTAAGCTACAATTATGCAATGCCTGGGAAGGCTTCTCTGAATAGGATGGTTTTCAACTCCGTTTTGAAGCTGGTTAAAGAAGTGATGGCTTTTGCTTGTGGAGGAAGAAGGTTCCAAGAGTGAGGGGCAGCAAGTGAAAAGGGGCGAATCCGGGATGGGGCAGAGGAAATCCTGGGCTGAGACAGGAACCCTTGACTACCAGAACGGAGGGCCCTGGTGGGAAGGTGAGGAGAAAGAAGGTCTGATAAGTAAGGAGGGGCCAGTCCATGGAGGGCTTTGAATGTCGACAGCAAGAGCTTATACTGAATGCGGAAAGGGAGAGGGAGCCAGTGAAGGGATGCCAACACAGGAGAGATGTGGTCAGAGCGGTGGGTGGAAGTGATAAAGCGTGCAGCTGAATGCTGGACAGAGATTAAAGGACGGAGGTGAGAAAAAGGAAGCCCAGCCAGGAGGACATTACAGTAATCAAGTCGTGAGATCACTAGGGCATGGACCAGGATCTTGGCAGTAGAGGCAGAGAGATATGGTCGGATTTTGGCAATATTGTACAAAAAGAATCTACAAGCCTTGGCTGTGGTCTGGATCTGAAGGATACACGACAGAGAAGAGTCAAAGATAAAGCCAAGACTGCGGGCTTGCTGGACTGGTTAAATGGAAATGTTGTCCACAGAGATAGAAAAGGAGTGTTGAAGGGTGGGCTTAGGAGGAAAGACAAGAAGCTCCGTCTTGGACATGTTGAGCTTCAAACGCCGATGGCGCATCCACTGTGAGACAGCTGTAAGGCAAGACGAGACTTGCTGTTTAAGCCTTGGAGAAAAGTCAGGGGCAGAAAGATACAGCTGGGTGTCATCGGCATACAGATGGTAGGAAAAACCAAAAGAGCTGATGAGTTTTCTTAAGGACAGTGTGTAGAGAGAAAACAGAAGGGGACCCAGAACAGAGCCCTGGGGAACTCCAACAGATAAGGGAACAGGAGAAGAAGTCTGACCGCCTGCAACCACTGCGAAAGATCTGCCAGAGAAGTAAGATCTAAACCAGTCGAGAACAGAGTCTGAGAACCCAAGGTCAGAGAGTATGTCAATTAGGAGACAGTGATCAACAGTGTCAAAGGCTGCAGACAAATCGAGAAGACTGAGAACAGAGTAAAGGCCATTAGCCTTGGCCTGTAAAAGGTCATTCGAGATCTTAGTGAGAGCTGTCTCTGTAGAATGCCTTGGGCGGAAACCAGACTGAAAGGGATCGAGAATGGAGTTGGCTTCAAGAAACTCAAGACAGCGCGAATAGACAACCCGTTCCAAAACCTTAGAAAGAAAGGGGAGAAGAGAAATCAGACGATAGCTAGACAAAGAGGAGGGGTCAAGAGAAGGTTTTTTCAGAATTGGGGAAATGAGAGCATGTTTGAAGTCCGAGGGGAAGGAGCCTGTAGAGAGAGAGAGATTGAAGATATGGAGAAGCGAGGGCAGAAAGGAGGGAGCTATAGAGATTAGAAGACGAGTAGGAATAGGATCAAGAGGACAGGTAGCAGGTTTGGAAGAGTTCAGAAGTGTAGAGAGTTCATCCAAAGAGGCAGGAGGAAAGACAGAAAATTTGTTAGGTGAAGGCGATAGAAGATTAAGAGCAGAAGAAGAATCAGGAGGGACTATCTCAGAGCGAATAGTGGTAATCTTAGACATGAAATAGTTAGCAAAGTCATTAGGAGAGAAAGATGAAGAGACAGGAGGAGAGGGAGGTTTAAGCAAAGTGTTGAAGGTGGAGAACAAACGCTGCGGGCGCCTCTCATTGGCAGAGATCAATGATTTGTAATAATTCTGTTTAGCCATAGAGAGGGCGCGTGAGAAGGAAGAAAGAACAAATTTGAAATGGATAAAATCAGCCCACTCTTTGGACTTTCTCCAAAGACGTTCGGCCACTGTAGAGCAGGACCGGAGAAACTTAATGTTGGGGGTAAGCCAGGGCTGAGGTCTAGTCTTGGAGGAAGAAGTGCGTACAGAGACAGGGGCGAAATGGTCAAGAGTTGAGGAAAGAGTGGAGTTAAATAAAGACATAGCTGAATCAGCAGAATCCCCGAGATTTAGGGAAGAGAGAGATGAATCCAGGGTCAGACCAAGATGGTTAGAGTCGACAGATTGAAGATCACGAAAAAGACGTTGAATAGTATGGCGAGGAGGAGGAGTATAAGTGAGAGCAAAGGAGATTAAATGATGGTCAGATAGTGGAAAGTCAAGTGCCAGGTAGTCAGAAATGGTGCAGTTTGCAGCAAGAACTAGGTCAAGACAGTGACCAAGAGAATGAGTTGAAGAGTTGGAGTGTGGTTGGAGGCCAAAAGAAGCTAGCAGAGAGTTAAAGCGAGATGTTGTAGGGTTATTGGAATCGTCAACGTGGATATTAAAGTCACCTAGGATCAAAGTGGGGACTGAATCTGAAAGGAAGAATGTCAGCCATGATTCAAAGTCAGATAGGAACTGGGTGGCAGAACCAGGAGGGCGATAGATGACTGCAACCCGGAGTTGTAGAGGAGAAAAGAGTCTGATAGGATGAAACTCAAAGGAAGAGAAATGATAGCTGGGGGGAAAAGATAGAACTTGAAACTGGCAGGAGTTAGATAGCAAGATACCAACCCCTCCTCTTCGACCCTCAGGGCGGCTTGTGTGCGTGAAGGAGAGACCACCAAAAGAAAGGGCAGAGGAGGTTGCAGTATCATGGGCTGGGAGCCAGGTTTCGGTGAGAGCGAGGAGGTTAAAGGATTTAGAGAGAAAGAGGTCATGAATTGCTGTTGCTTTAGGGGCAGCAGAGCGGCAGTTCCAGAGGGAACAGAGGAAGGGAAGCAGGGAGACAGGGAGAGGCCGAATGGGGATCAGGTTAGGAGAAATGTGGCGAGCCATGGGAAGGATGGGATTCACAGAGAAAAGAAAGAGGTGAAGCTAGCTTTACAATTAAAAGGTCAACAACAACAATAACAATAATGACAAAAACAATAAAATATAGCCAGCTCAGGCCTTCTGGGAGGAGTCCGATGCAAGCAGGAAGTTCTTCCAGGGAGCACAGGTTATACTTGTCCTTCTTCCTGTGGAGAATTCTGGGACAAGCAGGAGAGTGAGATGGAGCCAGGTGCCTTCTGGAAGGGTAGAGTTTTGTGTAGGGCGATGGGAAGCCCTCCTTCCTTCTTTCCCTCAGAGGCAGAGATGGAGCAAGGGCCTTCTGGAAGGATAGCGTTGCTTTGTGTAAGGGGCTGAATGACTCTGAAGAACATGATTCAATTCCCCACCCAACCATGGAAATCCATTTGGTAACCTTGTGGTCATCCCCAGAAAACTACATTATAGTTTTGCCTTAGGGTCACCATAAATTGGAAGTGACCTGGAAGCATACAGCAATGGGCATGGTTCCCTGCCATTCTCACCTTTCCCCCTATGAACCCAGCAGTTTTCTCCATATGCTCCTCAGCTAGAATCCACTTTCCACTCCACAAAACTGGGAAGTTAGTACTGTGGTGTGAATTCACAAACCAGGCTCTAAAGTAGAGCCGAAGAACTTGAAACAATCAGCCTGCTTAAAGCTGTCTCCAAATTGTATTCTAATTACTTCCTATGTAAACTGGAGTTTGGGGCTTCAATCTGTTGCTTGCAGTTTCTTCCCAGTTATGGGAAACTAAACAGCATGCACACACTATAATTAAAGTCTTGCAGTCAACTAACTGGATGAATTTATTTAAAAATTCAGTTAAGGAAGATTTATCTTCCATTGCTCTATAAAGTTCTTCCCTGTATAACATTACTGAACTCCACAAAGTCCTTGTCTCCTTCTTTCAGGTTGCCTATTGCACCTAATGTTATGTACCAGAGTGAAGAACAAATGCACGTCTACATACTTAGGTCAAGGTTATTTGAAAGATCACAGTCTTCCATATCAGCACCTCCATGTTTTGAGATCTTTTGGGGAAGCCCTTCTCTCTGTCCCACCATCCTCAAATGTACATCTAGGGGAACACAGGAAAGGGACTTCTTGGTGGCTGCTCCCAGATTCTGGGAGAGGGTAGACTGGCACCCTGCATATTAATGCATATCTCTTTATCTTTTTATTCCAGCAGGACGTCAAGATTTTTTTTTTTATTATGAAATAGGCTTTGTACAATGTGCTGGGTTTTTATTTGACATTTTAAAATGTTTTTACTGGTTTTAATTTAATTTAATTTTTTGATAGTTTAATCACTTCTTAAATTGTGTTAAAACTAAGGTCTGAAACAGGCAGGCCAAAAGGACCGCCTTTGGGCCAATCTGAGGGCATGGGGTTCAGATGATGCATGCTCCCAGATCGGGTTAAAGTTGTGCCGCGGCCATCTAAGGCAGCCCAAAACCAGGTGCAAAAGGAATGCAAAAAGCAGTCCATGCTGGCAGTCCGTTCTGGACCGCAGTGAAGGCCGGTCTTGGGACTGTGGTGTCCGGTTGCCACGGTCCCACAATGCTCAGGTGTGCTCATGGCTGGAGCAGCTAGACTGCTTCAGGCCACCCCTCTGCTTGAGGACTATGTTTGTTTTAACTATTGGAAGTTACCTTGAGTCCCAGTGTTAGGGAAAAGGCAGAATATAAAATAAAATAAAATAAAATAAAATAAAATAAAATAAAATAGACATGTATCAGGCCACAACTAATGCAGACTTTTAAAATGTAATTCTAAGGTGCCAACACTGGATACAATGAAGCAACAGTCACAAACAGTAGATGCAGCAGACAATGGCAGAAATTCCCAACTGTTCTTCCTGAGACTCTCTATTTTGAAAAACAGAGATACATAAGCCACATGCCCTTCCCTATGTCCTTTAAGACAGTCTGTTGGCTTCATGTGTTGAGGAAAGCATTGTCTTGTTGCTGGTACTGAAGCAACATTCAAATGTCAGTCAATATAGCTTCTCAACATTGAATGATGGGTAGGGTGTGATCCTTCCAGCAGTCACATATCTTTAGCAGGCCCTGGTCTTGCATCTTGGGCCACCCTCCTGTTGTTCGCTTGCCTATTACCTCACTTTGAGCAGTTCTGTCACTTTCCATCTAAACCACTGACCTGTGTAAGATTTTACTAACTTTTTCCAGGCAGTTGGGAAGGAGGTGGTGGTAGAGGGCAATCAGATAGGCAAGCTAGGCAGGTCAAGACCAACATACCAGAATTTAGTGTACTGGTATGCACCTCTGCTCTTTCAGCCATAAACTGGTGGGAAGGTGGTGTGAATTCCCTTTCTATGGGGGCAGTACAGACTGTTCCATAGAAAATGGCAGGCTGGAGTCACCCGTTTTAACTGCGGAAGGACACTGCAGCCGCCAAACCGTGTGGTGTCCCTCCACAGTAAAAAGAACCCATTTTTTCCAGGTTCTTTTTGTGGTGCGTTGCGTACGTCATGAGTGCAGTGATATATAGATGCTGTGCAGTTGCAGAAGTGTCATCATGGCGGTGCCTATGTGGACAGCATGCCACCATGATGCCACTGCACGTATGGACTAGGGTTCCAGAGTGTGCGGTTGCCATGCGCTCTGGAACCCTAGTTTTGGCATCAGCATGACGCTTTTGGCCGGTGTGTCTCAGGCCAATATTATTTATTTATCAGTAATGCTTCATCCTTGCAGTCAACTTTAATTAAGCACAGTTCATAGTCATGACTAAAACGTATCTTTGCTTTAGTTCACATGTACCTACCTTTGCCATATAAAAAACCAGGCCCTCTGGGTAGGGTAGTCAACCATGCAACCGGATGAAAATGTTCATTTGCTTTTACTGCACAATATAAAACTGCTGTACAAAAGGAAGGAAGGAAGGAAGGAAGGAAGGAAGGAAGGAAGGAAGGATTTGACTCCTCTTTTGGAATTGTGTATTTTTAATACCTAACAGCCCTTCCTTCCTTCCTTCCTTCCTTCCTTCTCCTTTGTAATGAAATTAAACTTCTGTTCCATATGTGTTTATACCAGCCAAAAAGAAACTAGATCCAGACAGCTATCATATATGCTGTTAATTTAAAATGTCATATTTACTCCCAAATGCACAAGCATGAGTTCTTGCCATTTTTAATATGATCATGGAAAAATAAGTGTGTTTCTTTTTTAAAAAGCAGATGCCAGTGTACATACCTCGCAGTGAAGTTAAATATATCTCATTTCTCTCATTAAAAAGCATACATAAAATATTATATTTTCTGGGTAATGAATCAATATAATACAATATTTAGAACCATATTATTTTAATTATGTGTGACATAGTGGTGAAGGGGAGGCATAACCATGTATTGCACTCTTGCATGTTGTAAGAGAATGATCTCTTGGGTTAACACTCTGACAATTAAAACAAGACATTTCCATACTAATCATGAGTTGCCTAAGTGGTTCAAAAAACATCTAGGGGAAGCCATGTTGGCCATTTAGCAAATCCTACAACAGCCAAACAATGATACCTTTATTGGACCAACCAAAATGCACAATTACCTGTTGTAAGCTTTTGAAGTCACACTGGCTTCTTCATCAAGCAAACAGGAGTAAAAAATTGAAGATGTTGGTCATAGGCCTGCATTTTCTATTTCTGGTCTTAGTTCAGATGGTAGGGAGGGCTATTTGCAGGCTGGCATCTACCCCTTTGGTCATGTGATCACTGGTAGATTTTCAAAGTCAAGAAAATTTAGACCCGATACAGATGGCCCAAAGCGCCATCATGGGACCGATTTTAGGGTTCCGGAGGGCTAGGCGTCCATATGCGCCCAGTCCTTCTAGCGGAGCCCATGCACTGTCTTGCTGGTGTCCTACCCACACGGGGTGTATGACAATGATGCGTGGGAAACGGAAGCGGCAGCATCAATACGTGCAAGCACCACTATGTCATTCTAAAAAAAGCCACTCTAGGCGGCTTCTTTTTAGGGTGCACGTTGATGCCGCGCTGTGGGGTTGGCATGGCACCAATGAGGGGCAAAAATGGGCCCCATGGAGGCACCCATCTGTATCACCCCTTAGTGTCCATTTGCAATTGAAGGAAGATGTTTCCTTGGAATCCAGTGTGTCTTTGTGAAGCCGCAGGCTCCTATGAAAGTAGAAGACACTGAATTTCTCAAGAAGTCTTCATGTTTTACATTAGGAAAACTTTAGGTAAAGCATGTTAATCAGTGCCAATATTAGAAAAATTGCTATACCTTTGTTGGCAGCAGAAGCCTCAGATAGCAAGATCCCAGTGCACTGGCTCTCTCTTTAAAATTCCCCTGTGACGGCTAAAATGTGGTATCTTGAAATCCAAAAAACATCTAGGGGTAGCCATGTTGGCCATATAGCAAATCCTATAACATCCAAACAATGATACATTTATTGGGCCACCAAAATGCACAATTACATGTTGCAAGCTTTCAAAGTCACGCTGGCACTGATTGGCATGCCTTACCTGTAGACCACCTACGTTTTCCGGATGCAAAACATGAAGACTTCTTGAGGCCTATAATCAACATCTTCATTTTTTTTCCCTCCTGTTTGACTGATGAAGAAGCCAGTGTGGCTTCAAAAGCTTGCAACATGTAATTGTGCGTTTTGGTTGTCCCGATAAAGGTATCATTGTTTGGATGTCATAAGACTCAGTGGTTCAAGTTACCCATCCTTAATTTTTTATTATGCTACCACTATAGTTCTCAAGCTTTGCTCCCTCCAAGATGTTTTGGACATTAACTCAATTCCCAGAATCTCTTATCATCATCCATACTGGTTGATGCTTGTGGGAGTTGAAAAGGTCTGTAGGGTCACAGATTGAGTACTACTGTGCTAGCACCTCTGATTAACTGACCTATATCACCCAGCATTTAGTTTCAGCTGAGTGATAGCATTTTTATGTCAGACTTTTATTATCCCACTAACAATCTACAATGAACAAAAAAGGTCAAGGAAAACAAACTGGTATTCTCTTACAAAGGCTACATTAGAGAGATCACCTACTGACCATTGTATTTTAGCTTGATAACAGGTAAAGGGAACTTCTGACCCCCTGGTATTAATCTGGCCAGAGGTCCCAATTCTGTCTACAAAAGCATGTCTTCTCTATAAAGCTCTCCCCCTTCCTGAAGCTTTTGCTGCAAGGAAGGTGACATAGCAGGATGGGCTCCTCTGTTACTTTCCTCTATTCATTTCAGAGAAGTTTCCTTCTCACCATACTCATGTTCCTAATGGTGAAAGCAGGCAGACTAGAGGAAAATCCTACTGTTATCTCACAACCATTGGATCTACCAGCCAGACCCACTTTCCCCATAGGGAACGTATCCCAGGTGGAGGCCCGTTTTTATGGTCAATGCCTGGTTGAAAAGAACAGTGGGATTCACCACCCAACAGGATGGTAAGGGATGAACAAAGGGCACCTTCTCTAAGTAGAAAGGAAAATGGTTCTCCGTGTCTCTTTCTGCATAACGAAAATAAAAAATGGTTTTGGCCAAAGGACATCATAGATGAAGAAAAGCTTTGTGCAAAGGATATGTCATCTTTAATAATCTCAGTTAGGAACAAATTTTGTGCCCCTGTATTTGCAACATACCAGGTTCAATTTGGGCATATTAGATAAAGGTCGGTTTTGGCACATTCATATCCGTTTTGCTGTTGTTAATTCCTCAACAGCATTGAAAAGGTTTTTGCAGATTCCCCATTCCACTGCAGCCTCCTGTGTCCCTTCCTGAAAACTCATTAGCCCACTAGCCCATTATTTTGATGTTCTTGTTTCTTGCATTTAAAAGACATCCACAATTTATACCTCTGTAAGCAACCTCCCATTGCATCTTTATCCTATTGGTGTTAGTTGAAGAAGGGCAAGAAACGAGGCTGCCTGACTCAGCAGAGAGGCCTGGTTGCTGCAGGGAGGTAGGATTCTTGCCGTGTTAGTCCTTCAGCCCTGATGATCACTGCAGACACTTGGGCAAGCTTGAGAGGCCTGGATTGGTTGGCTGGGCCAGGGAGGGCTCTGCAAAGAAAGTACCATTGTTGGAGTGATATAGGCCATTTTCTGGTCTTCTGCCAGGCTTAGAGCCTCTTTGCAAGTCTTGATACTCAACCCTGACCTTTTAATGTGGAACTGAACCTATGGTGCTCTGGACCTTTAACTCAAATAGGAGGAATTAATGTAACACTAGCAAATAGTGCAGATCAAACTGCTAATATTTTTATACCTAGGCACAGGATTTAATTGGCCAGCTAAGGCAAGGCATTGCTGGACTTTTGTATTGTATGTAAGCCAAACTCTGCAATGCTTCTTGGACAGTGTAATTTATTATGTTCCATAACTGTATGTCTCTCACACACTGTTAAATTCCCACAGTGGGCTGCAATTTCAGATACAAATTGATTGGCTCCTGAGATATTAAAGTTGGCCTGGACCTGTTAACACATATTGTGCAATTGCTTTTTGAAAAAGCGATAACATCCCACACTTTTTATATATTTTACAGTTCACACACATCAGGAAAAAATACTTTCTCCCTTAGAATTCCAGAAAAGCAAAATATGATTTATCACAAACATGTAGTCGGAAAATTTGCCTATTTCAATCACCCTCTTCAGTGAACTCTTGGAGGTTTTCAGCTCCAAACCCATAAAAATTCCCATGGTAAGTATATAAATGAATCCCAAATATATTATAAAAATTTCAGTACCAATAAAAGAAAGCAGGAATATAGCTGAAAGTATGACTAAACCAATACTCTCAACCAGCCAATGTTTTCTTTATTTCTAATTCAAAATAGAATATCCAAAGTCTAAAAACTGAAGACATAATCTCTGTTATTACATGTTCTGATAAGATATTTAAAAGTGTTTTAATATACAAAAAAAATTGATTTGGACCATAGATACAAGAACCTCCTGTACTTTGGCATATCGTTCTGGCATATCAATAATAATAGCATTTATTATTATTGTTGTTGTTATTATTGTTATTATTATTATTATTATTATTATTATTATTATTATTATTAATTCCATTACACTTGTGCCATGTTTAGTGGTCAATAGATAAACTAACCTAGGATTGGAAAGGCAACCTATTCTGAATACATACTCTTTTTTCATAAAATAAATATATACTGTAAACCTGTTCAGGGTTTAGTTTTATTCCTTTCGAAAGATCAGATTGCACCTTGGATATAATTCTACATCCAGCATTGCTCCTGGATTTCAAGGTGGCTGCTGTAGCCACGAGTACTTTGACCCTGCTTCTGCGGGTATATCAGTTGTGCAAATCTGGCCCCAGTGATCAATGTTTCCATCACCTCCTTTCTTGATTACTGCAGTGCTTTCTATATAGGACAAGGCAAGTTTAAATAATGTTTCTCCTATACTTTCTTTCACCAAAATTTAAACACTGAATTACAGTTAGCCCTCCATATCGGCAGACTAGCCACCGACAGATTGGAGCCTCTCTGGATGGCTCCACCCTATTGTTGTCAATAGTGATGCATACCTGCAGCCATGCCAACACAACCATATGCTCATAGGGTTATGCACACAATAAAGGGACTTGAGGTCCTGCAATTTTTGGAATCTGTGGAGGGTCTGGAATCAAACCCCTCCTGATGCAGAAGACTGACTATATGTTCAATTGCACAGAATTACAAATGGTTTCCAGAACCAATTCAAGGCACTGATTCTTAACTATAGTGCTCTCAAAAGGTGATGTCATGATATCCAAAAGATCAAATTCCTTCTGTTGGAACATGCTTGTAATGTATTGCTTGGTTATGGAAGTCTTCAATATGTCATTGTATTCATTTGTCTCAAAGTAATTTTCCATGCGTTGGCATTAGCTGATAGGTAAAGTGTCAAATAGTATACAGACCTCTTCAGACTCCTTTCTGTGGATCCCATCATGAAGTATGGCTGATTTTGTGACAACACTGGACAGGATTTCTTTGTAGCAACACCCCAGTTGTGGAATTTCTTCACTTTTGGTGATGCTGGCTTTGGTTGCTTAGATGCAGGTAGTAAAGTTGTCTTCTGTCCAGCTCTAAATTGTTTTGAATGTAGGGTCAATTCTGCTATCTAAGATTTTAATAATAGCTGTACTATAAATCTGTGTTGCTGTTTTGCTCCTCTTTACTATTGTATACTACTTGAGGAGCCCTGTTTTTAAACCTGTAGAATGGATTATAAATATATAAGTAAATAAATGATTTTTTTAAAAAAATTCCAATATTGTCACAATAATCAGTATCTGATAAACAACATGCTTCATGGTAAATTCTTTGCTTGGTACCAAATTGCCAGTTTAATGAGGTTGGGGAAGGACTTCACTCCTGTTTTAGTCAAAAAGGTCAGGTGACAGATGATGGGGAAAAACAAAGGAACATAAGAACTCTACAAGATCAGTCCAATGAACTCTCAGGTCCACCATCCTGTTTCCCATAGTGACCCAACACATGACCATGAGAAGGCAGAAATAAAAAACAAGAGCAGCAACCCCCTCCGGTTCATGTTTCTTAGCGATCAATATTCAGACATACTGTATTACAGAGCCACCATGATTAGCAGCCACTGACAGGGCAGCTTTATCTTACATGAATTTGTCTGGTCCATTTTTAAAGCTGTCTATGATGGAGCATTGTCAGCAGATCTATAGGAAAATAAATATATTGCAAGGCACATCCAATAGATTTGAGGTAGATGGGCGACCACTTTGAGAAGAAATTAAAAATTTACATAAAGTTCCCAGATTCTAGGAGGTCTATTCTGCACTGCAGAAATCAAATTTGACAGTACTTTAACTGCCATGGCTCATTGCTATGGAATTCTAGGAATTGTAGTTTTGTGAGATATTTAGCCTTCTCTGTGAGAGAGCTCTGATGCCACAATAAACTATAAATTCCAGAATTCCATAGTATTCCATAGTAAAGCAGTGTCGATCTGCATTATTTCTGCAGTGCGGATTAGACCTAAATCCCAAACTGAAGATTCTTGTCAATCTAGGATTCTTCTCATCAGTGTTCCTCAACAATGAAAACCCCCACACTTTTTGACTATTTTTGAATGTTTTGGGATATTATTTCCATCTCTGGAAAAAAGCAATGTGTTAACGGCATGCTACATTTGGAACACATTAGTCTGAATTTTATTGTTGATCCCAACTAAAATAATTATGTTGAATCAATGGGACTTACCGTGCCCATGTGTTGATTTGTCATTTAACAATTGAGTCAGTGAAGCTTTTCTAGTTGGGACTAACTCTAGGCTCAGAATGTATTAGGTCTCCTGCCGTCATATCTGAAGCATCTTCCAGAATGGAAATGTAAGGTGAGGAGTAGACACCTCATCTGAGCAATCTCACACTTTGGCAACTGGATCATACTTTGACAAGTGTATTGTACTTGGAAAGTGTGTTGTATTCTGTCTCACCCTATCTTGTTTTCATAACAAGGAGAAAAATTGGTTTGCACCCCTAGTTATATGCTGCTTAGAGGCATGACTTCAGCACAGCTTGTTTGGAATACAGTTCTCTCTTTTGAAATATGCAACTAATATTTACAGCCTTGTTACCAAGTTAGTAGGCAGACTCTAATGGATAAAGCTGCTCCACCCTAATATTTTCAAAGTCATCTGGAAAAATAGGAGAAATTTATGTCTCTTGAACATGGAGCCATTTGGATCTTAAACTTCTTAAACCCCTGTGGAGTCCCGTCAGAGCTCAGCTCCTCTCAGGATTGACAGGTTAAGGAAGCTGTGTTTCAAATGGATGGACTTGCCATGCTTTGTTTTTGTGGTTGTTTTGTTGGGTAGGCCAGTTTCTTTAAAAACAGGCCACAGGATGCTTCATTTTGGAAAGTGCATGTTCTGCTTCTCGGTCTCCTTGTCCAGGAATACATGAATTCATCAAGTCAGAACAGCCAAAAATTCACATGATCATTATCTAATTCAATGAAATGTGGTTTAAATGAGAGATATAAAGTTAAAATGCAAGCACATGCTGGGTTGATGAGTGTGTGTGTGTGTGTGTGTGTGTGTGTGTGTGTTTAAAGTCAGAAGCATATTCCTTTTCAAACCATTTTTTCAATCCCTGTATACCCTAAATGGTCCAATATTAAAATTACTCCAGTTTCTCATAGAGTGTTCTGATCTTGAAAAGGTATAAAGTTTTACAAATCAGAGTTTTAAAGGCTACATGATTAGTTGTCATGAGAGACTGTGCTTGGATATAAGATATTAGTTTTGTGCTGGCTAATTATTATATGCCCATTCAGGCATTCTGACAATAAAGGAAGAACCAAGCAAGATGCCAGCCACGGATGCACACAGTGTATACACACTCTGTCTCTCTGTCTCTGTCTCTGTCTCTGTCTCTCTGTCTCTCTCTCTCTCTCTTCCAGGTCAGCATTCTCTGAAGATGCCAGCCACAGATGCTGGTGAAACATCAGGAATAAACTCTTCTAGAACATGGCCACATAGCACGAAAAACCCACAAAAAAACTATGAACCAAGCAGTACTTTTTCACCTGATATGGCAAAATGGCAAGCCAAGCCCTTAACCCTGATTTATCTAAATAAGTATAGTTTACCGAGTTGTAACCATAAGGGAGAGGATTATTTAGTCTTTTAGGTCAAGCTATAAAGGAGTGAGATAGTCATCATTGTTACATAACTGTTTGGAAATGGAGTATAACAATTTAGCTATTTATCAAGAACAAATACTTCTGCACAGTAGAACCCTGTGCTAGATGGCCATCTGACCATTTATGCGGTGATTGGATTGTGTGGCAAAAAAATTAAATGTGGCAATAGTTCTGGCCCCCAAAGCATCTTCAGAAGCACAGAGTGACACCTGAGTATATAGAAGTGGCCATTGTTTCTTCTTCTCTCACCTGCCACATGGAAGAAGAAAGGAGTAATTATATTAAAAGTATATTAGAAGAGGGGGATGAGAGAGAACACCAGTGAAGGCTTTACGTGATTTTTTTTTATTCTGAGAGCAAAAACAAACACTACATTTTTTAAATCAAAAACTTATTTAAAGCTATCATTTGACATCAGCAGGAATAGGTGACAATACAAATGGAAGTGTGTATGTCCTCCTCTTTGATTGATAGCTGCATGTCAACAGCAGAATATGCATAAAATAAATAGGTAGGAATGCGTTCAGAGAAGTGTAGTCAATTCATTGATGTGAAGATGTGAAAATCCACACCAGTTCACATAACACACTTATGTGTAGACTGGCCTAACTCTGTTCATGGCATACCATGCAAAATTCATTCCACTAGAGATAAATTGAGCATAACAACTAGATCTACCAGGTGTATGATAATCAACCATGGTTCTCTCATACCCAACTTTTTGTAATCTCTTAGAACATGTTAGCATTTTTCTCCATCTGAATTTAAGTAATATTTTAAAGAGATTGAGATGTTTTCACTCACTTCATTTGAGGTTACAGATACACTCTCTTGTTGTCAACACCATATTCCTAACATTTGCCAGCCATTTTCAGTACTGACTCTCTCTGTGTGGGTGATTCTGTATAATCTATGTCTTCAAATTTATGTTTGCAGACCAACAAAATAAATGGGGAAAAATATAGTCACATGTTTTGTTGGCTATGTTGTCTGTATTGTTTGTTGAATGTTGCCCCTTTGCCAACCAACAACTCTGCAAAACCTCAAAACTTTTGGATAGAAAGATAAAATAGCATGGAATTGGTTTTTGGACAAACATTATTTATTTATTTATACAAACAATCATTTCTGCATATGCATCAAACAGAGATTAAATCCCTAAAGAGATTACATAAGATTTTCAGCTAAAACATTTCTCTACAAAACAGAAACTTAATTCAAGTATGAATACTGGCATACCAGCTGTGCGCCAGCCTTCAGTTCCAGCCATAAAAGAAAATGATTCTTACCTAGTGTCCAAATCTAAATAATGCATACGGAAATAATTTTGACTTGACATATAATTCAATAGAGGAGAAGGCAAAAGGTTGTAACGTTAAGGGCATCCAGCCAAACCTAAACTCTGAGAAGTTATTTCCATGTTATGGGGAGATATGAAGTGGGATCTGGAAAGGCCGGAGTGCAACCAACAATACACATGCAAATCACTCCTGCCTTTCCAGATCACACAGTATATATAGCCAAGTCCTTTCCAGGCAAACATTCTCTGAAGATGCCAGCCACAGATGCTGGCGAAACGTCAGGAAGAAACTCTGCTAGAACATGGCCACATAGCCTGAAAAGCCCACAAAAAACTATCTCCTCCATTTCTGTATGGAAGAGGGAATTTAAGCAGGTATTGCTTGTCACACAACCAGGTAACAAGCAAGACCTGCAAGAAGCTCTCTTTTTTGCACTACTAATAAAAAGAAAGAAGTCGTTTGCCATCCCCCCCCCCCCGCTAGAAACCCTAACTGGAATTGATAATTATCTATAAAATAATTATACCCTTTATAATAATAACAACAACAACAATAATAAATTTTATTTGCATTTTCCCACCTCTCCCAATGAATCGAGGTGGGATTACAGCCATAAAATAACCATAAAACAACAATAACATCTAATTTACATATAGTAAAACAGTAAGTCGCCTAAAAATTCCATTCAAGACAGTAAAAACATCATTTAAAGTGCACAATTGTGATCAGAGATGGGATTTTTCCTTGAGTTCTTTATAAGAGGGCGGGTGGGTATAAACTAAAGATGCCTATTTGATTCCAAACAGAATTGAAAACATTAAACAGTTCCATTTAACAGTTATACAAATATAATTTAGGTGTATTACCAATATCAGATCAGGAGAAGGATATAATATATTTGTGTGGCATAAATGTACAAGTTGCAGGAACAAATTCAGTTTGCTCCAGAGATGGTAAAAGCAACTATATGAAAGAACTCATCTTTTACTACTACCACGAAATCTATGGTTCTTAGTGTTAAACAATTTTTTTAAAAATAAGTGTAAACAGAACATAGTCCCTTCTTTATGTTCCAATGGAATAGAGTTTTGACAAAATGCTTGCAGGGGATTTAATAATCACAGGTCATCTTAAATTATAATTCAAGTTTACCAGATTACACTAATGTCTTTGAGTTCTATTTTCAAACCTGTTAAGACCCAGAAGAGCAATATATATCTATTGCATTATGACATCTTTCCAAAACCAAATATACATTCTCAGACAAGATGCAACCCCTTACTGTTATAAAGCAAGTAGCCATGACTAAAAAAAAGTTATTAAAATACTGAGGGACTGGAAAATTTTTTTCTTTTGAATCCTTCCATTCTAGTCAGCAGTATCACCTCCCTTTTTACAGAAACTTGTCATCATGGCCCAGTTCCTATGAATGCATACTATGTGTTTCACACAGGTTGGAAGTTCCAGCTGCATTCCCCAAGAAATACTTCTTTTTAAAAGATTGGTTTGTTGTTGTTTTTACAAGATGCAAGTAGGAAAGTCCTTGGGTTTTTTATTAATTAAAAATGTGTACATGCATTTCATGTCTCTGATTTATATATTTATCAATCTACTGCCAGGAAGAAAATGTCACTCCTTACAAAAACAGATGTAACACATCATCCTATTCAATAACAGCTCATAACAGAAACAAATCACTATTTTGCTGATGTTCAAGGATATTTCTAAACCTTCAGATTATTGGCTTTAACATGTGGGAGTCTAGAATAAAAGGTTATGAATTGTCGCTATGAAAGATAGATGAATTGAATGCACTCCTTCTGTTTTAATATCCCTGCTCTTATGAAGATCAGTTTTCCCCAGGAAGATATTCAGAGACAATGAACATTCAAGTGAAAAAGGTAAGCCTCTCATTTTCTTGAAGATCAAAAATTAAAGTATGTTGTTTTTAAGATTTCCCCAATAACTATGAATTCACCCTTTGCCTTTTTTACTCTTGCAGCTTCTTTGTCTACTTCTGTTGACAGGATCAGAAGTTATAAGGAGGCTTTTGCAACTCAAGGTTTTACTTTGGCTGCTGTAATGTCATAGAGGGACTGGGATGGTTCACACTGTGCACGGTTTAAATTGTCTTTGCAGATCTTACAGTTTGTCTTCCCATATCCTTGAGCAATTCCTTTTAAATTAAACTGTTCCACTGTTTTCTTTAAAGTGAGATGTATATAGCTTTTTGAGATCCAGCATAGCGTAATGATTTGAGTGTTGCACTCAACATGACAAGTCACACTTAAAGGAAAGCCATGACAAACTTCCTCTCAAGAAATCTTGTGAAGAACACCCTATCAGAAGGTCACCATAAATCTGAGTCTACTTCAAAGCACACAACAAGAAATGTAGCATGTATCTTCTGCCTCTATCCCTCCAAAAGCTACAGTTTGTTATTTTGTTGTTATGTGCTGTCAAGTTAGCTTTGACTTATAGAGAATGAGAGATGAATGTGAGTGAGAAAGACAGGCCAGCTAAATCAGGCCTAACCGGAAAAAGAAGAGGGCCTTCCCTCTATCTACCATCATTTGGCCTCAGAGGGAGAGACAGGCAGGCCTGTTCCATCAGGCCTACTGGAAAAAGAAGAAGGCCCTCCCTCTATCCACTATCATCCAGAGGGAGAGAAGGGCAAAGTTTTTCAGTTTTTGTGTTAGAACCCATATGTATCTTTCTGCCTGCAATCTCCCCTTTTCTTCTTAGCTCTGTGAACCCAGGGATACTGCTCATTCTAAGCAAGTGGTACAGCTAATATTCATTCTGTGGCAAAGTCAAATCATAGAATCGTAGAGCTGGAAGAGACCGCAAGGGCCATCCAGTCCAACTCCCTGCCATGCAGGAAATCTAAATCAAAAGCATCCCCGACAGATGGCCATCCAGCTTTTGTTTAAAGACCTCCAAGGAAGGAGACTCCACTACACTGCGAGGGAGTTTGTTCCATTGTCGAACAGCCCTTACTGTCAGGAAGTTCCTCCTAATGTTGAGGTGGAATCTCTTTTCCTGTAGCTTGCATCCATTGTTCTGGGTCCTTGTCTCTGGAGCAGCAGAAAACAAGCTTGCTCCCTCCTCAATATGACATCCCTTCAAGTATTTAAACAGGGCTATCATTTCACCCCTTAACCGTCTCTTCTCCAGGCTAAACATCCCCAGCTCCCTAAGTCGTTCCTCATAGGATATGGTTTCCAGACGCTTCACCATTTTAGTCGCCGTCCCTCCTTGGACATACTCCAGTTTTTCAACAGCCTGTTTAAATCGTGGTGACCAGAACTGAACACAATATTCCAGGTGGGGCCTGACCAGAGCAGAATAGAGTGGAACTATGACTTCCCTTGATCTAAACACTATACTTCTATTGATGCAGCCTAAAATTGCTTTGGCCTTGTTAGCTGCCACATCGCACTGTTGACTCATGTTCAATTTGTGGTCTACTTGGACTCCCAGTTCCCTTTCACACATAGGAGTTTATCGCACTTACCTTAGAATGGCCTCTGAGCATTCTTAAAGGGGCCATTCTAAGGTAAGTGCAATAAACTTCATAGTTTCATTCGTCCAGGTGTCCCCCATCCTATATCTGTGCATTTCATTTTTTCGCCCTAACTGCAGTACCTTACATTTCTCCGTGTTGAAATTCATTTTGTTAGCTTTGGCCCAGCTTTCCAATCTATCAAGGTCATTTTGAAGCCTGACCCTGTCCTCTGGGGTATTAGCTATTCCTCCTAATTTGGTGTCTTCTGCAAATTTGATAAGTATGCCCCCAATTCTGTCATCTAAGTCATTGATAAATATGTTGAATAGCACTGGGCCGAGGACAGAACCCTGTGGGACCCCACTGGTCACTTCTCTCCAGGATGAAAAGGAGCCATTATTGAGCACCCTTTGGCTTTGGCCGGTCAACCAATTACAAATCCATGTAACAGTTGCCTTGTCTAGCCCACATTCCACTAGTTTATTTGCAAGAATGTCATAGGGAACCCTGTCAAAAGCTTACTGAAATCAAGATATACTATATCCACAGCATTCCCTTCATCTAACAAGCTGGTAATTTTATCAAAAAAGAGATTAGATTTGTCTGGCATGACTTGTTTCTCTGAAACCTGTGTTGACTTTTTGTGATTATGGAATTGCCTTTTAGATGTTCACAGACTCTCCGTTTAATGATCTGTTCTAGAATCTTTCCTGGTATTGATGTCAGACTAACTCAGGGGTAAGCAACCTTTTTGACCCGGGGGCCGGGTTGCTGTCCCTCAGACAACTCGGGGACCCGAAGCCAAATAAATAAATAAATAAATAAATAAACCGGGACAAATGAGGACAAACATTTTAAAATGGAGGACACTTTTTAATAAAAAAAGGACACGGGAAAAAATCTGCTGATTTTTTTTAAAATGTTAATATAAATGCATGTTTTGAGGCTTTGAGGCCCCCTTGCCCCACCTCTTGCCCCCACTGCTCCTCCTTGCCCCCTGCCCGCCTCTGCCCCCACTTTGCCTCTTTGCCCCCTTGCCCGCCTCTTGCCCCACTTGCTCCTCCTTGCCCCTCTTGCCCTCCCCTTGCCCCCCCTTGCTCCCCCTTCCCCCCCTTCCCCCCTCCTTGCCCCGCGCAAGGCCCCCCCGCGTGCTTGCGCCGGAGGCCAAAGGCCCCAGCGGCAATCTGCGGCAGGGCCAGGCTGGGGCCGGATCCTAGGCCTCAGCGGGTTGCATGCAGCCCACAGGCCGTAGGTTGCCGACCCCTGGACTAACTGGACGATAATTGTCCCATGAGTTTGTTTCAAATGCTAAAATGTATTTCAATTCATTTTAAAGTCATTTGAGCAATTTTCAGTTGGTAACTATAGATATTCAAGAAGGTTTTTTGGAGATGATTTGTGTTTTTCCTTCAAATAATCAGACTATCTGGCTTTTCCCTGCCCTAATTTTTCACATTTTTTTTTTTTTTACAATTATAGTATATATTTTTTCAACACATTGGTTCTTTTCCATACATTGACGTGTACAATACTGATCTGCCTTCGTCTTCAAAGATACTCTCTTCTCCTACCACCACCCCCCCCCCCATGGATGTCATGCAAATTTATTCTTCTCAGACAGCCTTCCTGCATTAGATAGAGAAATGCTGGTTGAGAATAATAGAATCTGTCTCTATTTTTAACTATTGCAGTTGAAAATTACTATACCTTTCAGAACCAGTTGCTGTTTTCAGAATGCCAAAAAGAAAAAGAAAAAAAAAGAGAAAAGGAGCAAAAGTTTGCATTCCAATACACAATTGTTTAAATCAAATCCAAATTATGGCAATCTTATTATAATAATTATTTGTCAAATCTTCTTCAAATGAGGTTTTCCATTGTCTTCCTCTAAGGCTGAGAGAGTGTACTGACTTACAATCACCTGGATCTAAACTCCACTGAAACACATCTATGGAACTGCATACCAAATCCTCAAAGCACTTAAAGCACTTCTTTCCAGTAACTTGACCAGATTACATCCACTATAATATGCAACAGTTATGATGCCCACTAGTGTTACCACTGGCCATGTTGGCTGGTAAACTGAGAATATTTGTCCAAGATGGTTTAGTCTGGTAATGCTTATAAAATTAAACAAAAGACACTTTCTAAGAAAGGGCTTACCAGTCCCAGTTTAGCATTTTTAAAATATATAAATCTTTGTTGCTTGACTGTTCTCAATTTTTAGGAAATGTGTCCAACTATTTGACCTATATTTTCCTTTCTGGAGTCCACTCCAAATCATGAAGATTGATTTGTTCTTTAGTCTTTCTTGGCATTCTGAAATTGTTCTTTTTTACCACTCTTATCCAATTTTTGAAAAAGCCAACTCTCTTCACCCATATCCTATGTTTATCTAACAATGCTTTAGCCTCTACTTCCACTTCATTTCCTCTGTTGTTTCCCCTTGCCAATTTTTAGATTGTAAGTCCTTCAAAGCCAAGACAGGTCATCATTTAATCACACACATCAACACAATCATTGTGGTCCATCTCATCCTCCTCTGTCCCATTGGGGGTGGAATTTGGGGCCTCCAAATCTGTTCTGGACAACAGTTCCCATGATCTCTTACTATTGGCCATGTTAGTCAAAGCTTATGGGAGAAGGGATCCAAAACATGTGGAGAACCAATGTCCCTCCCTGACATCTTTCTTCTGCCTTTTGTAATGTTGTTGTTGTTGTTGTTGTTATATGCTTCATTTTTTACTTATGGGGATGCTAAGAGAACCAATTATATAATTTTCTTGGCCTGTTTCGTCACAGGGAGGTTACCTTTTCTATTGCCATCCTCTCAGGCTGGGAGGATGTGACTTGCCCAGGGTCACCCAGTGGATTTTTATGCTTGATCAGAAACTGTAACCCTGATCTCCAGTGTCATAGTCCAACTTTCAACTATCAATTACTTTCTGTCCTCCCCACTCCAGTGGCACTCTGAACTTTAACTATAGGCCCATACAGGCTAAAACAAAGCTGCTTTGGGTCACTTTGAAGGTATGCTGTTTAAATGACTCATGCATCTTTAGAGGTCAGAAGCTGCGCCAAAGCTGCGCTCCAGTCCTTAGGAGTAGAGCATGGCTTTGGCACGGCTTCTGGCCTCTTAGGACACATTCATCATTTAAATAGCATACCTCCAAAGTGACCCGAAGCAGCTTTACTTTGGCCTGTCTGTATGGGCCCAATGTTAAATAAAAATACTGAGAACTTAAACTGAGATAAAATTCAATAAAACGGACCCCCCACACACACACACACACATCAAATAAATAATTTAAATGTTAGGATAGAGTCCTGAAATATACTAAGGTTAATATAGACTAGCTAATTTCTCTCTCACAGTCACATCACGTTCCTTGGTGTAGATGCAGATCTTCAGGATTTGGCATCTCCAAGGCATGTTGCTCATCCTTCCCGTTGCATCTTTTAGATTATAAGAAACCAACAAGTGACTCATAGAATCATGGAGTTAGAACAATTACATCCTGAAGTGTCTATGCTATACCACATCTCCAGCTCACTATCAAGCTACCAAGGCTACAAAAGAGTAATAGAAACACTGCTAGATTTTTACCTCTTGCAGGGACAGAATTTTTACACACTATTCTCAGACTTTTGTAAAGGAACTATTAGCTAATAAAATTGATTCATTTCTAATGTATGGCCATATGCTGTCACAAATAATTTCATTTCCCATCCTATTTATTACTGCATACCCCCACCCCTGTAGATTCAAGTGTAAAGGATTAAATGCATAAAACACATCAGCACCTACCTAAGTGTCTTTTTAATGAATGGGGTCTTTTAGGCAGTCATAAATTAACTTGCTCCATTGGCAAAGGTTGATTTTTTTTAAAAAATAACCTGTTCTTATTTTTGGATGAATTTCAACAAACCTTTTTCATGAACTTGAAATATTTCTCTTAGCTTGGCTTTCACAGTTTGTTTTAGCACATATTTTAAAGGATTTTTAAATGATTTATTTTAATTTTTCCTTTCTAATTTCCTTTAGACACAAGATTTCCCATAGTGAAAGCTTTGGAACCAAGTCTAGGAATTAGTACAAGTACTTATTTTCATTTGCATTAACTTGGAAAGAAAATGGAAGGTAACACACATAAGCTACTCCTGGCTTGGATTATATTAATACTAAGAGCTTCAGTCCCTGACATGTAAAACATGGTTAGGATCTTCTTGAATTTAGTATATATTATTTTCCTATAGATCTGGGCGACCCATTTGGCACCATAATATTAACCACAGTGCTGGAGAAAAGTGGCATTTATGAATACTCGTCCAAAATATATGGAACAAAATACACAGAAAACCAGCATGATGTGATGAATACTAACTTGGATATGCTACCTTTCTGTGTATGTGGAGTTTTGTTTTGTTTTCTTCAAGGAGGGAATCTTTCCAATGTATTTTTCCTACCAGCATTCTAATATGAAACTTCCAACCATATTGTACTATGTGCTTTTCCCATTGTGTCAGTTGCTACTGGTATGGGAGCATCAGATATCTATGTTCCTTGCCTGTATTTCAGAGTGATACACTACTAAGCTGTTATGATTGCACTACTGCATTTTCTGAACATGTAGATTGGCTTTCATTAACCATTTGAGTCTGTTGGATTTCTTACTACAGGGTATGCTTTAATCTGCAACAGCTGCCCTTTGTTCTTGATCCAGTTCTTTTACCCCGTAGTAATCATGTGCCTTTCACCAGCACCAGCAGAGGTTATCAGATCAAGTTACAAGTGCAGACAATGCAATCGGAAAGCTTGCAAGAGCAGTGGAAATTAAAAAAAAAAAATCCCCATTGGCATGTCTTTACAGGTATTATGTACTACTGGTTCTACTGTTTAATAAGAGCTATGAATAAGGACTAACATTTCCAGAGGCTGCTAAAATATGATGAGTCTTGTAGCAGGAGTTACAGAATAACAAGATCTAGAGCAACATAGGTAACCCATTCCAGTAATTTATGTCTTCAGTAGAAGAGTGAAAGAGCTTACACTATTAAAATAAGAATGCACCCGCATGGTGTAATAGTTTGAGCACTGGACAAGGACACTGGGAGACTAGGATTCGAATCCTGGCTAGACCATGGAACCCACTGGGTGACCTTGGGCAAGTCACACTCTCTCAGCCTCAGAGGATACCAATGGCAAACCCCCTCTGGAGAAACTTGGCAAGAAAACCCTATGACTGGTTTGCATTAGAGTCATCATAATTTGGAAACAACTTGGAGGCACGCAACAACAACAATAACGAAGACCTCACTTGTATTTCACATTAGCATTTTTAAACAACATAACAAAGCAACATAACTTTATGAGTTATGGGCTATACAGACCGCCCCAAAGTCTTCAGCCGCCCCTTTACTGGTCGGATCGGGGCTATGGCAACCTCATGCCGCAGGCCTGAATTGCCCTCCGAAGAGTGTACAAAGGAGCCACAAAAACCGGCTCCTTTTTGTGCCCTCCAAGGGGTGCCATAGCTGCCGCAGTGCAGCTTTATGATGTCCCTTTGGTGCTGCATCATGTGGATGCAGCACTGGAGGGGTGTCATCATGGCATGCATTGTGTGGACCGGCAGACACCAAAATGGCACCCTGGGCATGGGGTTAGGGCGTGCAGCATGTGGACGCTACATACTAACTGGCCCTTTGTGCCAGTCTGTATCAGGCCTTAATCTGGCAATGGATTTGTCACTACATCTGGTTAACACCTGATTAATTTTGATTCATAATTCCCATAGAAACATGTAATTCTCTACCTTCAGTTACATAGCCATATATCATTATAGAACATTACATGTTTACTCCAGATTATATTAACATGTTTGAATACTACTGTTGCTCTGATTATTGTTGCAATGCCAGATTCTGATCTTAGATTGTGCTAGTTGGTTACCATTATGGCTGTAGAAGCACCCCTCCATCGCCAACATATGGCTCTGCCATCCACCAAGATATAAGCATGATGGTTGTTTTGACTCAGCCAAGCCAGAAAAAGCATGAAGTGTTGTCTGGCAGCAAAAATGCATTTATTGGAGGAATTAACCAGATTCCAACCTGTACAGTATCAACACAGGAGACATGTGAAAGCCTGTTTGCAACATAGGGGAGATTCCAAAATTCTTTTCACCCAAATTCCATCCCAGCTTGTAGCATGCTTGATTATTTGGCCTTGTATCTGGAGTGAAATGGTACTTTAAGCATCTTTGTTTAAAAAACAAAACTGGATTCTGTACAGAACAGCACACATGTACAATATTTCAGTTTATTCAGTTCATTTATGTCTCTCCTCCTTCTCAACATCACTGGTGATTACATACTGATGGAGAAAATTCATTGCAAAAGGCAACAGTTGGTCATTATTCTTTTTTTAAGCTTTGTGTAGGAGGGCATGGGCTGATCGATAAAAATCCCACACTAAAAGAGACTCAGTACAATTAGGGGCATCATTGGGGGAGGATGCCACACAAGGTGACATCCTAAATATCTGCCTTTTGGCAGAAACGGGATGTAACATTTGTCTGTGTCCCTTTAAAATGTTGAAGAGATGGTGTGAGTGGGGTGAGGCTCAGTGGGAAGAGAAAGGACATGATTCAGGGTTGTTGTTTTTTTAAAAAAAATCATAGAATCATAGAGTTAGAAGAGCCCATAAGGACCATTCCATCCAACCCCATTCTGCCATGCAGGAACACACAATCAAAGCACTTGTGACAGATGGCCATCAGCCTCTGTTTAAAGACCTTCAAAGAAGGAGACTCCACCTCACTTTGGGGGGAGTGTGTTCCACTGTTGAACAGATTTTACTGTCAGGAAGTTCCTCCAAATGTTGAGGTGGAATCTCTTTTCGTGTAGCTAGCATTTCCTATTCCCTGGAGCAGCAGAAACAAGCTTGCTCCATCTTCAGTAGGGCACCCCTTCAAGCCTATCATATCACCTCTTAACCATATCTTCACCAGGCAAAACTTACCAAGGTCACTAAGTCTCTTCTCATAAGGCATGGTTTCCAGACTCTTCACCATTTTGGTTGCTCTCCTTCTGGACACGCTCTTTTTAATTCTATTTAAAGCTTCTTTTAAAATATCAAATCTTGCAAAATTTTCACTTTAACTACATTAAACTATGTACAGGTAAATACATTTAGGCTGTATGTAAGATATTGTAATTTAAAGGTATAATTTAAATTTTGCTAGCTGCTTATGTCACAACTATTACCATTACATTCAGTGATATATGGGAATTGCAATTTATGAGTAACATTAGAACAAAAGGCATTACTAAGAATTCTGTATTTTATTTATTTATTTATTTATTTATTTATTTATTTATTTATTTATTCATTCATTCATTCCTATGGTATGCTGCCTTTCTCCCAGGAGGGGCCCATGGGTGTGGTATTGGGGAGGCACTGACACCATGAGTTACCACACCAGGTGACATCTACCCTAGTGAGGCCACTGAGTACCATCTTACATAAATCAAAAGGAGCTCAACCTGAGGATAATGGAGCAGAGGACAGAAAAGGGGAATTTCAGCACAGAATAAGTAAAGAGATAGTACAGGAATACCTGTTTAACCTAAACAAATATAAGTCTCCAGGACCAGATGAACTACATCCAAGGATATTAAAAGAACTGGCAAATGTAATATTGGAGCCATTGGCAATAATCTTTGGGAACTCTGGGAGAACAGGAGAAGTCCCAGCAGACTGGAGGAGGGCAAACGTTGTCCTCATCTTCAAAAAGGGGAAAAAAGAGGATCCAAATAATTATCATTCTTTTAGTCTGACATCAATACCAGGAAAGATTCTAGAACAGATCATTAAACAGAGAGTCTGTGAACATCTAGAAAGCAATGCCATAATCACAAAAAGTCAACACAGGTTTCAGAGAAACAAGTCATACCAGACAAACCTGATTTCTTTTTTTGATAAAATTATCAGCTTGTTAGATGAAGGGAATGCTTTGGATATAGTATATCTTGATTTCAATAAGGCCTTTGACAAAATTCCCCATGACATTCTTGCAAACAAGCTTGTAAAATGTGGGCTAGACAAGGCAATTGTTACATGGATTTGTAATTGGTTGATCGGCCAAACCCAAAAGGTGCTCAACAGTGGCTCCTTTTCATCCTGGAGAGAAGTGACCAGTGGGGTCCCACAGGGGTCTGTCCTGGGCCTAGTGCTATTGAACATATTTATCAATGACTTGGAGGACAAAATTGGGGGCATACTTATCAAATTTGCAGATGACACCAAATTAGGAGTAGCTAATACCCCAGAGGACAGGATCAAGATTCAAAATGACCTGAACAGACTAGAAAACTGGGCCATAGCTAACAAAATGAAATTCAACACGGAGAAATGTAAGGTACTGCATTTAGGCCAGAAAAATGAAATGCACAGATATAGGATGGGCGACACCTGGCTGAAAAAGACTACATGTGAAAGGGATCTAGGAGTCCAAGTAGACCATAAATTGAACATGAGTCAACAGTGCGATGCGGCAGCTAACAAGGCCAATGCGATTTTAGGCTGCATCATTAGAAGTATAGTGTCTAGATCAAGTGAAGTAATAGTGCAACTATTCTGCTTTGGTCAGCCCCACCTGGAATATTGTGTCCAGTTCTGGGCACCACGATTAAAAAAGGACATTGAGAAACTGGAGCGTGTCCAAAAGGAGAGTGACTAAAATGGTGAAGGTTCTGGAAACCATGTCCTGTGAGGAATGACTTAGGGAGCTGGGGATGTTTAGCCTAGAGAAGAGAAGGTTAAGAGGTGATATGATTGCCCTGTTTAATTATTTGAAGGGATGTCATGTTGAGGAGGGAGCAAGCTTGTTTTCTGCTGCTCCAGAGACTAGAATGCGGAACAATGGATGCAAACTACAGGAAAAGAGATTCCACCTCAACATTAGGAAGAACCTCCTGACAGTAAGGGCTATTCGACAGTGGAACAAACTCCCTCGGAGTGTAGTGGAGTCTCCTTCCTTAGAGGTCTTCAAACAGAGGCTGGATGGCCATCTGTCGGGGATGCTTTGATTTAGATTTCCTGCATGGCAGGGTGTTGGACTGGATGGCCCTTGCGGTCTCTTCCAACTCTACGATTCTATGATTCTATGATATCATCTATACTTTTTTTCAGTGTTCTGTTTAATGTATCTATCACTTTTACTCATGTGATTAGAGGCAAGGACATCCAAACAATTCTGAAGAAACTGACAACAGCTACCACAGCCCTGCATATATCTGGAATTTTAATGCTTAAACTTCTCCTAATTAAACTGGAAATCAGGAGAAATGGCACATAGAGCAGACTTGCAATAGAGTGAGAAGATGACTGAACAGAGGAGCTTGGCTCATTCCCATTTACAAATAGAAAGGGTACTACTGATCTCAGCCCTTCTGAAGAGTAATATGAGATTATATTTTGTGGATTCATACTCAGTGCATAATGTTAACTTTCACTCTGTTTGGCGATCAGATCCTTTATTTAACTACTATATCTTATATAATTCCTATTTGCTATGTTGTATAAGATTTGATTAGGCATTCCCCTCTAAGAGCAAAGCTAGTTGCTATGTTTTAGCTCCACAGTTCTCCAACTTCCCTGGCATGTGTGTGTGCACAGGAGACAGTGAGTGTGCTCACACATTGCTAATGGGTGATGTTTAAGAATGCTAGTTGCTTTTATAGAAAACTAAGCAGTAGCATTTAGTTTAGCCTGAAGCTAAACTGACTTTCGCTTAGTTCAATCAAGCATTAGGTGCCAACTGTGCATATTCATTTTGTAATATTTTGCAGAGGGCATGTTTTATCTGACAACTCTCATTATGACTAATATAGAGCTTTTTCTTATTTAACATACCAATTTGCATGCATAAATGTTCATCGCCTGGTTGTTTAGAGACAGATTAGGAAAGCAAAACTTAATCCAAATCTTCCTGAACCCTTGGGCTTTCAGTGTAAAGCATTATTATATCAAACCCTCATTGAAAAGTCAAACAGCTACATTTCCATAACTAATAGTGAACACCACATGCAGCACTCTCAATGGTTTGTTTTATATGCCATAGTTAATAAATGAAGACTAATATAGTGACTACTAAGTGTGTGTTTACAACAATCCTGAACTTGTGGTGACTTTCTCTATTGACCTTTGAAGTAGGTTTTAAAAGTCTGTGGTTAAAAAATAGAGTCATATAGCACAGCCACATATGTAAGGGACATACAGTGGACCCTTGTTATACACTGAGGTTTGATTCCAAGATTCCCCGTGAATAACAAAATCCATGGATGCTCAAGTCCCATTAAATATAATGACATAGGAAAATGGTGTCCCTTATAAAAATGGAAAATCAAGGTTTGACATTTGAAATTTATACTTTTTTTGAACATTTTCAAACTGTGGATGCTTGAATCCGTGTATAAAAAATCCGTGTATAAGAAGGGCCGACTGTAATCATTCTCAAATGGCGAGTGTTTCACTACAGGAAAGGTTATAGGCCAATGCTATAGCAAATGTGCTGTGTGCAGAAGGCTTAGTATTTCCACAGTATTACCATTTAAAAGGACAAAATAGCCAATGAGGTGAAAAAGCTTTGCTTATGCAGAGATACTGAACTGCTTCCACTTAGAACAGACTGTACTGAGTAATACAAACATATATTCTGATATATATAAGACTATCTATCTATCTATCTATCTATCTATCTATCTATCTATCTATCATTAGATTTATAACCTATCCTTAAAATATATTATATGGGTGTCATAGAACAGATACTATAATAATAATAATAATAATAATAATAATAATAATAATAATAATAATAATAATAATAATAAATTTTATTTATATACCACCTTTCCAAAGAATCAGGGTTGTTTACAAAATAACTATAAAATATAAAATAACTAATGTCACAGTAAACCACTGAGTGGAAACATCTGTGATGAAGTTCAATTGTCCATGTTGAATTTTCGAGCTGAATTATCAGAGTGTAATTTATACAATTAGTTCATTGCATGGCTTTAGTAATGTGCTGGTAACATTTTTTTTTTTAAAAAAAATGATTTTAAAATATTTATTTAGTTTAATTTTAAAAACTGAAGGCCTGAAACCATCTGCTTATTTCAGTTGCAGTGGGCCCACTGAAGGAACATCTGAGCTGTAACACTTACGTAAACCCCAAAAATTCAATGTGTCTGTTTTAGTTGGGACATCAGTTTATGCCTAGGCAAAATAATTCAAAATGGCCCAACATGACTAATGCTTCCCAAACAGACTCCCGTCCCCAAAATAACACATCAAAATATCATAAAATGATAATCATTACACAAACTAGAATATATTTTTTTCAAAAACCTTTAAAGTAATATTGAAAAAATGGGACAACAAATTAATTTTATTTTTTCTTATATTAAAAAAACACACACACCCAAATGAAACAGATCAAGAAGCACTGAATATCTAAAGTACCTGAGAAATTAAAAAGTTATTTGCTTCCCACTGGAAAGCCATCAGAGTGGGCATTAATTGAGACCCTCTGGTGTTCCAAAACCAGGATATATCCCTTTAAAGTGTGTTGTCCCCACTACATCTCAGATTGGGGGGATATTACAGAAGGGATCATTATGTCTTAACCTGGGCCTTGTCACACTGAGTTTTATTTTGTTTTTAATCCACAGATGGCTTGACAATAACCCTTTCACCTTTTACATACATCCACAGCAGCTTTGTGTTGCCTTTATAGAATGCAACAAATAACAAGCTTGGGAAATGCAACAGGTATAGAGTGGGATGCACTTCAGTTCAGTTTATGGTTTTTATTTAAGGCTCCAGTAAGGAAGGAGAAAGGACAGGACAATGATGGTAAACAAGAACAAGACAAGATTAATCAGAAATAATGTTGTGTGGTTCTAATCATTAATGCATACAAACACTAGAGTGAAAAACTCAAGATATGGTAATGGAAACAAAGATAGAAGTCAAAGATATTGCCGTGTTAGACTAGAATCAGTACAGAGAGAGATCTTATAGCACCTTTGAGACTAAGGGGCAGTAGAGATGGGCAGCTAGAAGTCACTCCTGTAAGCCCTGCATCTGTGCTGCAGCATCCGCTCTCCAAAAGGAGCTGCTATTGGTGGCTCCTTTTTGAGGCGTCATAAGGGCTGCAACGCAGCCCTATGATGCCTCTTCCACCCAGAGGCGTGTGGGTGCTCGGGCGCCTGTACGACATGAGGCTGAGCCCCATGTGGATGGGTCCGCAGACTTGTGATGTAAGCGCAATGATATTAGGGCTTGGTGCATATGGATGCTGAACACCATTGAGCCCTAAATTGCCGCTAATGGCTCGTCTGTACCAGGCCTAACTGAAAGAAAGAAATTAGCAGCAAGAGCTTTCATAGACTTCACTCTACTTCCTCAGATGCATTTGGTGGAGTGGAAGCCATGCACAGATACATATATGCCATTGGTATGTGAGGCTGTCGAAACAAATTACAAATCCTTTGTGTTGCAAGTCCAATTTTATCAAAGGCCATTAGTGCACACAGACATAGAAAACTGGTCTTTGAGCATGGAGATGAAGTGGCAGATCCAGAATGAGAAGAATTAAAATTAAATACACAAAAAGCTACTGGACTTCCTGTCTGCTTGCTTTTTTTCTGTTAGAAAAAAGCTAGGAATTTCTGTTTTTGTGTTAGAAAAAAAAGCAAGGAATAGATCAACACAGACCTGAAATAGGATCTTTATCTTTTACCTCAGTATCTTTATTTCCTTTTCGTGATGTGAATCAAAGAAGAGGTGAAGGAGCAGTAAAAATTCACATAAATTATGAGATTTTTAAAATTTGATTATTTTAATTTAATTTTGCTATGATGTCTGGAGTCTTGTCATGAGATATTCTATTTATTATTTATTATATTAATTTATTATTCTATTATTTATTAATTGTTTTCATAATCATACAAATTAAAACCTCACATATTGTATTGTTACATAATAATATTTTATCCTGCTAATATTCTATTATCTTATATAATAAAATTCCATTCTTTGCCTTCTTCTTTGTCTTTGTACTTCCCATTTCTGATGCCCTTTACGTGTTGCTTGTCTCATTTCTTCTTGATTCTTGCTGACATTTTATACATTCCTATATGTACATATATAATGTCCCTATTTTAGTTATTGTATCTCCTCAAAACAATTCTCCATACATCCTGACATCCATTCTCAATATATCCTATCATGACATTATATAAGGAAAAAGGAGAAAGTGAAAAAAAATTGAAAAGGTGATATAAAGACGACCTATTCAATTATTGTCCAGAATCTTCAATAGTAATACCTTTTTATAAGTCTAGAATTAAGCCCCTTGATAATAATAAGTTCTCTGACAAAACAGAGAGAGGGAATGTGGATATAGAACTTTATCACACTCCCTGGCTCCAGCCCGATCTGAGAACGTAACAGTCAGGACTAGGAATGAGTGTGGAAAGAGTGGGGGATGCATTTTACTGCACACACCATCCCTCACTCATTCCGTTCCATTACCGTTCCATTCCAGATCAATCCCAGAGGGAGGCAATTTTTGAGAACTGTTCAGAACAGTTCTCAAAATTGTCTCCCTCTGGGACAGATCTGGAATGGAAGGGGAACAAAACGGAATGAGTGAGTGTGTGCAGTAAACTGCATCCCCCACTCATTTCAGCCCTATCCTGGACCCTTTTGGGCCATTCTGAGACCGAGCCTGCAGCCTGTGCGGTAAGGTTCATAGTCTGTTTCTCGGCTCTGACCTCTAGTCTCTGTGAAGATTTTTTTAAAAAAAGTGAAGAAGGCACAATGGACCTTTTAAAAAAGAGGTTATGTTCATTCAGTGTTTTTGCCTTATGCTCTGTCACTAACAACAAGCCACTTCTGAACGTTTCATCCTTGGTAGTGATGCATGAAGCAGAAAGGATACAAGTTGAATTTCAAAAGCTGTTACTCCTGAACAATGTAAGCAAAACACTTTTGAATACTAAGCTGAAAACCAGCTGTAATAGCAGCTTAGCAATAGCAGCTTCATTTATATACCGCTTCATACCACCTAAGCAGTCTCTAAGCAGTTTACAACGTGTAAGCTAATTGTCCCCAACAAGCTGGATACTCATTTTAGCAACCTTGGAAGGGTGCAAGCCTGAGTTGAGCTTTAGCCCTGGCTGGTACTGAACTCACAACCTTATGGTTTGTGAATGAGTGGCTGCAGTAAAGGCATTTAACCACTGCGCCACCAGGGCTCTGTTAGGGCCTAGTTAGTGCACCTGTCATTTTGAAAAAATGTGATGACAAAGCTGTAAAAATAAGAGTTTTTGTTTTGGTTGGTTTTTTAAAGAAATGTGAAGACCTGCCCTGCTAAAAAGAAAAAAAATTAGAACAGAGAGAAGGCATGAGAATGGGGAGTGGAGTGAGGCATTGTAGAAATATGCAACTCAGCCATAGCTGTGAAAGCCCATCATCAGTTTCTCCAGACACCTTTCCACAATGCTGGTAACGGCTGGCAATTGACTTAAACAGATTGTTTTACCAGTGAAGTTCTGGAGATGAGTTTTAAAGATTTGCTCCCAGCTAAACACATGGGAAGCAGATTATATTCACAGAATGCTGATACTCATTTATATGCTGAAGAAAAGACCCAGGTGCCATTCTTGACTTCAAAAATGTACCTCAAATAACCTTAAACCAGTTCATAACTTCAGTGTTTTATTAATCAGAAGAATGTTGCATCTGACTATAAATAAATTTTGAATCATAAATCATGTCAGGATACTGGAGAAAAATTCTGCTTTATGCCTAAGGAGCCATCAAACCTGAGCACCTGAAATCAACTTTAACGCCTATTATTCAGTATTAGCGGCTTTTTCGTAGGAAATGCGATACTGCATTTCATGATTTCCAACTGCAAATAAAATGCTACTGCTGGAAAAAATATACATATCAAAATTCCCATGAAAACATGAGGGGAAATCTTCTTCTAGGCAGCAAGTGAATGTGGAAAAGACATTAGATTTTGTCACAATCTGAACTGAAGCCCGATATCTTTACCATGGAATAATGTGGAAAAACACTGACATCATGAGTAAAATAATAACATCTATAAGAACAGCCTGGCATCTTATTTCAGTTTTTCAGAATGTGGTGCTTGCATTAGGTACCCAAGTTAAGTATAAAAGTGAAAAATGTGCACTGGAATACCTTTTCTTAAGGTCTGTGGGCAATGTTTCTATATTCCTCAATTTTGTAAGCAGAAAAGATAAAGGTATAGAGAAAATATGATCAATTTCTTAATCTACTTATGGATGATGATGAGGGCAAGGGAGTTATGTCATCTGAGACTTGGATCCTAAAGGAAAGACATTTCATGTTAATTAATTAAAATCCACTGTGCTGTGTATAGATATATGTTTACAATTGATCTCCCCAGTAGTGTATGGCTGCCATTTCAAGACCAAAGCAAAGATCTTTGTATTCATGTATCCATATGGTAATTGACTTGTACTGAGAATCTGGCTTAGACCAAGTGGCTGTTTCACTTTTGCACCTCCAATTTTTTTTAAAATACTTCAGTAATATTTTAAAATTGTAATTAATTTAATTTTGCTTTTACAGTTTCACTTTTTTTGTTTTGTATAGACCCTATTGATCATCTTCAGATAGGTATACTTATCCCCCCCCCTCAACGAGCTCAAAATGGCACACATGACTTTCCTTGCTACTTTCCCCTCACAATGTCATTATGAGGTAGGTCAGATGGAGAGTGACTGGTCACTCGGTTTCATAGCTCAGTGGACACTTCAATTTGAATCTTTGAAGACCCAGGCTACCACTACACAGTGATGTTATGTTTTGCTTTTAATTCACAACCAGACATTAAAAACACATACACACTTTAAGTCAGTCACAATTTATTTTAAATTTAATCATCAGCATCTAACTGTAGTCATGACAATGGGTCATTCAATTTATTTTAATTTTTGCTTTGTTTGTCACTTTTTTCATTGTCCTTTCAATATTTATACCAGCATTGTTATGGTGAATTTTAAAAATTTAACATGAGACTTTTAATTGAATATGAGATTCCTCCCCTGCCCCCACTCATACATTTTATCACAGGTTTCCAGATGTCACAGAGGTGTTATTAGATGTCTCTTTCTCTCTATCAGGCAGTTAATTTAGCAAATATTACTAAATAAAAATACTATATATCTATTGTCTTTGGAGGAAGTTACACTAGGATTTTCAGAACCTTGTAAATGTATTTTTTCATCTTCCATTATAAAATAAATCATACCCTCTTGCTTGTTTTCAGGTTTTACAGTGGGCTCTCGGTATCTGCTGGGGTTTGGTTCCAGAACCCCCATGGATACCAAAATTCGTGGATGCTCAAGTCCCATTAAATACTGAAGTATGGCAAAATAGTGTCCTGTATATACAATGGTAAAATCAAGATTTGTTTTTGGAATTTATAGATTTTTTAAAAATGTTTTCAAGCTGTGGATGCTTGAATCCATGGATATGGAGGGCTGACTGTATTATCACATTCTCCTTTTATAGGTCTTTAGTGCTGAAAAGGCAGGAGCAAGGGAAAGTGGTAACAGACTTTCTTGGATATTAGCATTGCTTATATTGTCTATCCAAAAGACTGTATGAGCAGGGATGTAGCAATGGGAATGAGCATCATGGCACTTCATATCCCTGCATAAGAATTCTGCCCCACATGAAGATTTCTTTCAGTTCCCAAGTTTCTTTAAGTAACTACAGCGTAGGCACCAATGCTTAGAACTATAGCTTAGGCACCAAAATAAAGGATATAGTAGAATCCTGCATGCCCCAGCACTAACTGTTTACAAATGTCTTACGCATTGCGCACGTACAACCTTTTCATGCCTGTACAGTCTCTATGCTGCAAGACCCATTTTTGGTGCATCCACAGCTGTGAATGAAAATTCATTCTTGACTTTGCCACATGTGCTGATACCGTACAGATGGTCAATACTTCGTCAGGGAAAATCTTTTTAGTAAACTTACCTTTTGAAAGTCTTGTTTCTGAAGGATATTCAAGTGTACAAGTTTCTCTGCAAATTTCCCAAGGAATCCCAGTGCTTAGACACCAAATTTTGAATTAGAATTTATTAACAGCTCACATCATTATTGTACAGTGGCTTACACAATATGCATTTATTTCCTACATAACTATTTTGCATGTCAAAAATATCTTTTCAATTATTTGCTTTTATGAAAGCTTCACGACTTCTATCTTCTAATTAAAATGTATTCATTGCAGTTCTTTTTTTATTAACTAATAAAACATTTTTTTCATAGGAATCTCTTTTATGTTGACTGATGCCCAGATCCTTCTGACCCCCTTTTTTGTGCCTGCCCCCAGTGAAAATTGTCTTGCTAGACCCCTACCTATGAGTAAGCATCAAAGTAAGCACATAAACAATTGCACAAGGTTTATTTTTCCAGACATTCTTGGGGAAATTAACCCCATCATTATGGATTTGCAGACATGCCTGAGCAGGGATAGTATCTATACGTCTTTGTGTATTCCTGAATAAGGATGGGGAAATCTGTCAATTTCACTTTCTTGAATGTTCATTATTTTTTTTAAAAAAACACTCAAATTATTTCTGCCTATATATGAGATTTGCAAATTTTAGAAATTATTAAAATACAAACAAAATTCTCCCTCATTTTCCCTGACTAAATTCAATAAGTACCATATTGCTGGTATGACGAGAAACATGTTCAAACTATCTGCCACATCCATATGAAAGATGAGGAGATTCTCAAGAGGAAAAAAGTTATTGATAATTAGGTAACACAATATTGACAAAATAGTTCAAATACAGACTTTTAGAATCTATGCCCCACAAGCCCTAGGCCTAGACTGATAAAATCGGTTAGAGGCAGTTCCTCCATATTTGAGTATTATTAATCTCACCCCAAATATGAAGAAATGCGAACTCTGGTCAAATGTTATTAAAAAAAAACCCTGAAATTGAATTGGCATGGGCTATTCTCTAACAATGGGACTGAACAGACAGACAGGAAAAAGCAAGCCAATCCCAGTTTTTCTCAAACCAGTTGTAAACCCAGCTATCCACACAGTCAGCTCCCAAGGCGGGCTGAACACTCATGGGTAGTCCTCACCACGTGGCATCACACCACACCTCGGGGGGGGGCATTACTTCCCCCCATGTATGCACACCATCACACGAATACACTACTCGAAAATAAGAATGATCTACCCAAAGATCAGACTGGTCTCCTCTTCATGCTCAACTGCCCTCCCAGTAGATGCCATGTGTGACCAGCCTCAGAGACACACAAGCAATACAATGCCCGTACAGCACTTCGGTGTGCCCAGTGAGACATTGGCAAAGCACAATAATGTATCCCCATTCCCATACTTGCCCCATTTGACTGTCTGGTTTGTGTATGTTTTAATTACATCCATTACATTATTGATGACCTGCCATGTTTTTTGTACTTCTGCATTATGGAGCATGTAACAGTTCAGTGGTTGCATTAGGTTGATGGTGCACCTGTATGCTCAAATGAAAAAATGTAAGGTGATCAATGGTGCTGGTGGTTGCGTCTCACTGGTCCCATGGTGCATGTTCCACACTGCTTCTGTATGGTGCCTCAGATTTTCAGCTTTCTCGCACTCACACTGTGCTGTTTATATGCACATGTGATGATGTGCATTTTCCCTTTGCTCTGTTTTTTAGCCTCAGAGCATGGCTTAGTGATGGTTTCAAGTCAATTTGAAGCTGCTTTATTTTGCCAATGCAGACAACCCCTAAATTCTTGTTCATTCCTATTTCTGAAGATTTTCTGTCTTCTAATATGTCTCTCCAGTATTTCAAAGGAATTCTTCTACATCTACACATTTTCTAACCATTCCTCATACCTCAGTTAAGCAAGGCTATTAAATCAGTAATCAAAGCTCAAGGTTTAATAGAGCACTGCCATAGCAATTACACAAAACATGAACTAGTCCAATAAATAAATAAATAAATAAATAAATAAATAAAGCTTCACTATAGAGCAGAGGCGAGTAATTGTGATTCCACAAGCATTATTGCATTCTATCTCCCATCAGCCTCAACCAACATAGCCAGTGTTCCAGAATTATGGGACCTGTAGTCCAAAATCTGGAGAGACCAAGGTTATCCACCACTGCAATACAGACTATGGTTGTAGAGTCAGCAAAACTAATCCAGTAATAGGATTAATTAGAAGTGGCAAAAATATTTTAAAAATACATGGATAAACCTTCCTCACCAGAATGTAGGTTGAAAATACAATTTCTTAATCCTGTACTGTCTCTTCAAATACAGTTTACGTTTGTCTGTCACTATATACAGATTTCAAACTTTAGACATAAATCTTGTGTGACAAGACCTCTTGCCAAAGCCAGCTCCAAATCTACTGTCTTTATTAAATTGCTTGCTCTTTTAAATGTCTGGATTTCAAATCAACAATATCTCTTGTTCTTGGCATAAGCCAAAGCTTAGCTCTGTGACTATTCACACGTGTAGGGCCTTGGCCATAAGCCCTGCTTACAGCCAGGTTTTTTTGTTTCATTTGGATCAACGCATTAAATATTAGAATTTATATAAAGGATTGACTATCGGGCTGCAAGAGTGAACCTCCAGTGAGGACAGGTTAGATAAATCATATTCTACCATTATAAGTAGAAATTGAGGTTACAGCAAATAGGTTCTGTATTTTATATCTAGAAAACAGCTCAACAGAATAAGCTGAAAATTGGTTTTATATAGGAAGCGTGTCTGAGGATGTCCATGACAGTTTTGAAGTGAAAAAAGTAACACATGACTTACATCTAGCAGCTGATGCTTTAATTGTATAGGTATCTTAATTTGACATGCATGACTATTTTGTTTTCCTCCCAGATTTTGCTGATGTGAAAATGTATCTGGTGAAGGATCACTCTGTTTATAGACTGTTTTTCAGGAAACTGCTTGCTGTGTTAGCTCAAGTGGAAAGTTTAGTATGTGTTTTGCCATAGTAATTGTGTGACATCATAGTTGTTTTAATTTAAAATGTGATGGTTGCATTGTAGACTACGGACTCAGAGCTCATAAACTCTGAGCAAAAAGAAGAAGAAAAAGACCTGTGAATTTTGCACAGAATAAATCTCCAGCTACATCATTATCTGTGCAGGAAAGCACGTTTTGTGCAGAAAATAATAATTCTGTGCATTAATAATAGTCTCTGCACAGAAAATGCTTTCTTCTACATTTTAAAACCTTGTCTAAATTTTGCTCAGAATAAATCAAGAACCACAATTATTATCCAGAAATGGTGCAGTTTTCAAATACTTTCACACAACAGGGAGAAAACTGCTCATATTAGTTGCTGTTTCCTCCAAGAATGAATTTAGTGGAGCACTGCATCCCTATGTGTTTGTTTGTTTGTTTATGTGTTACTGGTGTTATCCAACTGTTGTTTTAAAAATTTAGACTAGAATTTCACACAAAAATATAAGCAATACATAGGGTAGAATCAATATCAGTGTGTATAAACTATGTAGTGTGCCCCACCAAGTGTGGGCTTGCCATCCACAGATTTGAGCCTCCATGGATGGCAAGCCCCAGCTTTCATAATGGGTGTACAGCTTGCATTCTCATCAGTGCGGGCAAGAGCACACCTCCATTGCAAACAATGGGACTTGAGGTCCCATGTTTTTTGCCATCTGCAGAAGGATGCAGAATGGATCCCCCATATATACTGAAGGTCCACTGTATTACAGTACCTCTATAGAGAAAATGAAATATCATCTGGAATTATCATTTACTTTATTCAAATTCATTGTTCCAAATGTTTCTGTGAGTTGTGGGAACTTGTTTCCATATGTCCCTGTTGAAGATGAAATTTCTGTAACATTATCTGTGTCTACGTCTCCATTCAGTTTTAATTGGTGTTAGCTAGATAACAACCTTACCTCCAACCCCAGTTCTTCCCCACTCAGCTCTTCCTATATATGGTTCCCTTCAGATGTAGACAAAATTATCCATGCCAGTGAAGTGAGGGCCCTTTCACACTCTAACATTGTAGCACTGTGATTCCAGTTTAGCTGCCATGGCAGCTTTCTGTGGATTACAGTAATTTGCAGTTTAGGGAAGGATATTCAGAATTCTCAGCCAGAGACCTCTTCTACCACACCAATCTACAAACTCCAGGATTCCATAGGATGCAGCCATGACAGTTAAAGTGGAATTAGAGTGCTATAACTGTGTAGTTTGAAAGGGCCTTCACTCTTCTGCTGCTGACATCTGAGTGGTTCTGGTGGCTTAGCCCCTGAACTAGACAGCAGTCTTTTTTCAAGGATTCTAAAACTCCCAAAATCAAGACTTGAAATTATTGAGGACCACAAGTCACAAAATAGAAGTCCAGGAACAATGCCAATCACAAAATGATGAGAGAGTTAAGGCATATTCACGCATGTCCTTTGTTCCACTAGAAAAGCAAAGTTTATGCATTTAATTTGGTACTGGGACTATGATGTCCATATTTCAGTTTCAATCCCATTACATAGAGATTGTTTTCTGTTAGATTGCCCACACAAAGAACCATTTGAGAAGCCTGCTTCATGCTTCCTTATGACCACCCCAACACATTTCCCATCTCACATAGCTACACACTTTTTATGGCATGCTCACAATTGTGAAATCATGCTCCCGCAGCAAAGAAAACAGAGGTAATGGTGCAATTACATTTCTCCAGTGATTCCTCCTTCCTTTCCTCTTCCACCTGTTGATCTGGCTCTCCTCTCCCTATTTTTTGCTCCATCTCCCTCCCATCTCTCTTTCCTTCCCTCTTGGAGCTCTGAAATGCCATCTTCCCCCACCTCCACTCTAACAATCCCTCCATTCCCTCCATCTTTCTATCTGTCTGTTGCAAGGACTGGAGTCCTATATATATGATAGCACAAGAATTACAGAGGAAAAAAGACTTTTAAAACAATACATGTTCAGTTGTGCTTCCCTATCTAAGTAAATCATAAAACAAAATGATACAAGACCAGTGCAAGAATCTCTGCCAATAAATTACATTTGGGGAGTCTGCAATGGCAGAAAATGCTGGTCTTCTTTGCGGCTATGCTGAAATTGCAATAAAGCACAAACCAAGGGTTGCCTTCACAAACCCCGAAGTATTTGACCCTGCATCTTCCCCATGACATGTACTCTCTCCACAGTAATGATGGGTGGCTGCCTTCCAACGTGATCTCCATTTATCATCTGGCGGCACCGTGTTATCTGTGCTGGGCACCTCATTCTGATCTCAGAGCAACTCACGCCTGCAGCAGCAGTGCTGGTCAGCTCTCAGGGACAGTGTGGGAATACAGCAATCCATTGTTGCTACAGAGAGAGTTGAAAACCCATAATAAAACATAACATTTTTAAATTCAGGTTAAGAGTAGGAAAAGCTAAATTGGGTGAATGCTGTGAAGACAGTCCATGCCTGATTTGGGGCTTTGGCCTTGCACCATGTAAACAGGACACAGTGGGTCTGGGGCAAACTGGGAGTAAGTAACCCATGTAGAGAAGAACATCAAGATCAGCAGAAATGAGCAGAAAGTAACCCATGCAGAGAGGAACATGAAGATCAGCAGAAATGAGCATTACGACAGCCACTATTTTCAGGTAAGAATACATGCAGGCTGAATTAGTCTGCATTTCCTAAGACAGAAAGAAAAGAAGAGCCTGAGAGAATCTCCTGAGAAGGCTTCATCCATGATGCCCCTGGGATTCTGGGGCACTCCCTTGAGAACCAGACCCACCATATGCCCAGAAAACACACACTTGCATGCACCTGACCCCCATGTCAGGATGAATGCAAAAAGAAAACTTTCACACTAGGACAAAGAAACAGAATAGTACTAAGTTTGAGATGGGCAGGCATTTAAAAAAAAAAGAAAAAATACCTGGAATTACAGCAGAAGGAAAGTAGAATAGCAACAGTGTCATGCCATTTCCTTCCCCATTTGATGCCATCCAACCATCATTTCATTTTAAAGCCTGATGTGAAAAAGCTCTTTTTTAAAAATAAACACTTTTTATTAATTTGACTTAAAAACATAAAAACAGACATGGAAGTAAAAAATCAAACAAACATTCAAATTGAATGTATGTGAGAAGAAGAAGAAGAAGAAGAAGAAGATTTATTTGTATTCCGCTTTTTCACAAAGGAATCAAAGCAGATTCCAACAGAATAAATAAAATATCAAACAATTAAAAATTACAATATAAAACCCCCAAACCCCAAACCCTCCCCCCAATCATAAAAATAGTGATCAACCCATAAAAAGAGATTAAACATCAAAACATTTAATACTGTCCAATAGGAATACAGTAAAATTTTGGGCAGATTGAAAAAGTTCTTAAAGTTTGGCATAATCAATTGGCAAATATTAAAATAATTTTAATACTGATATGTAATCCCACTTTGAAAATTGCTAAATTCTTTCCACAGGGAAGAGTTCCACTGTTTTCAGTTTTCTGCCAAATGCTATGTGAATTCATATCTGTTGATATGGACTTGCCACACTGCAGAAGTAAAACAGTTTGCTTTAGCTGTCATAGCCCCATCCTATGGAACTGTAGGATTTTTAGTTTGATGAGATATTCAGCTCGTCAGTCACAGAGCTCCGGTGCCTCACCAAACTATAGATCCCAGGAATCAGTAGGATGGAGCCATGACAGTTATAGCAGTGTCAAAGTACTTTATTTCTACAGTGCGGAAATATTCATAAACTTCTTAAAAGGAATTCAAATTCACACTACTCTATCACTCCATGTGCAGCACTAGTTGCCACTTGGGATCTTGCAACTTCAGTGTCTTGCTATATCTTTGCTTTATGTGCCTGCACTAGTGAACACACAAACTTGGGACTCATCCACATTGTGACAGCCATCCGGATCCACAGTAGCGCTGAAACCAAAACTAAGCATAGCATAGGATACCATTCCATGTTGCTTAAATAACACTCTTGGGTTGGGAAGGACCTTAACAACTGCCATTTTTCCAGCCTGTTGGGGCTTGAGAGAACATGGATATCCTGCAACACAGCATGCTAATTGGAAATGATTTTTGTTACTGTTAAATGAATCACTAGTTGCAGAGATTCAGAAAATATGAAATGGAGGGAAACAATGACTCACAAGTCAGTCATTTGTTATGGTATATTTATGACAAATGCCTTCTTTTTCACTGCAGAAAAACAAACCCTAAAAAGCACTGGTCACACAAAGTGTCTTACTAAAGGGCAGCAACTGCATCATTACTTCTAGTGTTACATTGGAAGTGGTCATTCACCTGTCTGTATAAAAAATCATTTAAACTCCTGCATAAAGTGTGAACCTGAGATATGTGCTGAGTTACCAAATTAATTATAAACACAGTCACTGAGGTTAGGGTAAGGAAATGTGACTCCCCCCCCCCCCGTGTGTGTGTGTGTGTGTGTGTGCATGCGCATCTTGTGAACAGAGTCCTAATAGGATACTGTGAAGACTGCGTAGGAGACAATGTTAGCTTGCATGTATTTTTACCTGAAAATAGCTTTGTTCTGTTGTGATACTTGTTTCTGCTGATCTTGATGTTCTGATTCCACATGGGGAAAACATAGCAGATGCTTTCCATATGTGTTCAGATGGAACTGTTTGATTTCAGTGGAAGTTTGATTTCCCTGTTCATTTAAATGTTCAATTCATCACCTCCTGTCCCTAGTTCCTGATTAATGCTGCTCATTCCCCTGCACTTCTTGAAGATTTAATTGGAAATGGCAAGGTCTTCCTGTCATGAATATAATAAGTGGGAAGACATTCCAGGATAGAACCAGGGTGTGTCTAGCGCTAGTCTAACATTTACCCCCTGAAAAAACAAAGAATTGCAAATTGGGCCCTGTATGGATTAATTTTATTCTGTGTTGATAGTTCTGCTTAGATTTTACTTTCTTCCTCCATTCTCTACTTCTTCCCTTCATCTCTAAAGAGATAGATGGCACACAATATTTCAGTAATAGCTGCCCAATGGCAGAAGACATAGAAACTATATTAAGAGGATTCTGCATAATCTCCCAAGTTTACATGGATAAAAACCAGATTATGTGGGGCCAAGTAGCATCAGTTTGTGATCAAGATGGCTAAAAGTTACTAATGAAGAAGAACACACAAGTTAGAAGAGGTTGTGGCAGTTTCCTTTTGCCTAAGGGTACAGGAAAAAGTGAAAATCTTCTCCCACCTGTTCCCTCCTACGTGCTGAGTTAACTGAGCTCATATTACTTTTGTACTTTAAAGTTGGTGTGAAGCAATGGAAGTAAGTTGAAGACAAAGAGGGAAAGTGGAAAGAGGAGAGAAAAACTGGGTCCCCCCCCCCAAGCAACTGAAAAAGTAGAAAGATTAATCAAGGCTGTTCTTGCAAATTCAAGACAATTGGAATGTATACTTCTCTAACCAGGTATAGGGATGCTATACACTATCTTTCATAGATTTCCTGAAACATTTATTTATTTATTTTTACTAGGAGCATCCAGAGTTCTCATTTAATAGCATAAGTTCACAGCACAGGCCTATTTCTCTCTGCTAGCTCAAATACCAAATATTGTTCTGTTTTCAAGATTAAGCCAAGATGGCAAAATAGAATAGATGGAAAGCAGCCGATGTTGCTCTAATCATTTAAGCCAATGCTAGGTTTGAGGCAGTCCTGGGTGAAGTATCTTCAAATGGGCTGCCTTTTCTTCAGAAGAGACTCTGGAGTGGTAATACTTAACAGTGGGATACATCTAAGATTCACCAACCTTTATATTTTCCAAATTCCACATAGGGATGCCTAAAATCCCATGCCCAAAAAACAAATTAAGACATGGAAGAGGGAGAAAAGGAAAAGCAGCAGCTGTTAAGATTTGTCTGAGCACCTCCAGGTATATCAGGATGCCAGGTACTACTAACAGTCATTGCCAGTCAATCATAGGAAGAAAGTTAATCACTTCTGAGAAGGTTTTATAGTTCATACAGTCCAAAATGATCCAAGAGATATAGCTACAGTAAGTTGTCTCACGTATAATTTGGCAGCCATGATGGAGGTATCTAAGCTGTTGTGAACAATTTCTGCATGCCTGACATCTTAAGAAAGGAGAGGGAGGAAATGGTATTGAGAACAGGCAGGTTTTAAACAGTCTCATATAAAATGATAGCCAAATTTGTGTTGCCAGATCTCAGGGCCTGGCCCTGAATCTCCAGTTTTAATGGGTTAAATGGTGCAAATTCTCCAGCTTTGGTGAACACAGCTCTGAGCCAAAGGAAAGGGCTGTGTGCAGATCTCCAGCTCAGCTAGCAGAACAACTGCTACAAGTGTTATGTATTTAGCTTCTTCCATTTTTTTGCAGTTGAGTCTTGGAATTTGGTGAAGCAAGTGATAAGGGAAGATAGACAGAAGCTATCATCCTCAAGCAGTCTGTTTCTCTGATGACTTCCTTCATTTGTGGCTGCTATGACTGTTTGTGGCTGTTATAACTATACTATTTTAATTAGATAGTTTTAATTGCTTTTACAATTTTGACTGTAAAGTTTTTTAAAAAAATATCTTGTGAACCACCTTGGATCCCTTTTGGGAGAAAGGTGGCATAAAAATGAAATAAATAAATAAAATAAAAGGCCGTTCTCCTCCTCTTACCATTATCATTACTGGTCTGGTACAAACTCCACAAAGTGGGAGGGATTAGGCAGATGCCTATTGGTACGCATAACCTTCATTATGTAAGTTAGCAAAAAAAGGGGTAAAAACAATCACACATGTGCTACCACACAGACTAGACCTCCTTCACCCCTCTTTGGCCTTTGATATCAACTTAATATTTAAAGGGATGCTGTTGTGATGACCACAGGATTCTTATTTCCTTACAAAGGTCTGAGGTTTTTTTTCTTTAATCCAGAAACATCTCTGGTCTGACTTCTAGCCACAATTCTTTTCCCAATACACTTTCTTAATAGGTTACTTAGGGATGGGCTCCCAGTATCCATGTATGGCATAGGTGTGCTTCAAATAAGTCATTATAATGCCCCTTCAGGAGGACTATGACTCCTGTGAAAGTCTGGCTCAAATCCCAATTAAGAACAAGGCGTGTATGAGCCACTGTGTACTGGCTCTTAAAACTCTCAGCTGACACATTCATCCAACTCTTTCCCACTAGCTCCTTTCCTTTATAGTCACTCCTCAGGCAGCCCCACCTTTGCAGCCAGCCTGACTTTGATTGGCTGTTGTCGAAACTCCACTCTGCCAGTGATTTGCCACAGATGTTTGTGTCACACAGCCACAAAAAATGCCCAACATGAGGAAAATCACCTGCTCAAAGAGATCTGGTGGGCTCAGCTTGGAAGCGCTAGTGCACATAGATGAGATGGGTCCATTAAGGCTTGAATTTGCATAATCCCTTCACACAGCAGCGTGATTGTGGGCCATATGCCAGGTACCTGCTAAAAGGTTGGGAATCAAAGGGTACTTCCTTCTAGTGATGGGACACCTTTTTGTGTGAGACATTTGAATCAATTCACCTACCTTTTCCATACATCTCTGGCCATTCTTCCTCCTGGAAAAATCCAGTCAAATTCCTGCCTCCGGACATGTTTCCTCATATAAATATGCCTTTTGGGGGCAGTCCCAATTCTGTCTCAGCTGAGTACAGACAACCACCCTGTACATTTCTCCGTTGACTCCTCAGCACAGGCAGGCCCACCCAAGTCTCTGGCTGCATGCTGAACCAGACTCATCCACTGCACCCCAATTGGAGCTCTCTGCCTGAATCCAGTAAAATATTGCCTGCTGCTAAACCCCTGGAATTTCTATCAGCTGCCACCTTTATATTGTTAGTTTTTGTACATGTGTGTGAATGAGTGTCTTTGAGTCAAAGCTGATTTTCCCCTTGCTGTCTTAAATTAAACTAATTTGGAATTTGCAGTCTGCAGTTCTTTGGTTTGGAACCACTATACATAGGCTAGAACCCAGGTTTCAAAATGTTACCCAGAGCTCACTCACTGAGCTAAATTCATTCCTACATTAAATACAATTGTATTTTTGCTCTCTCAGAATGCTTGCATTTTGGACAACACATATGAGAATTTATGATCAGTTGGAAACATTTGTATGCCATCGATCTATGAATGATTTACAGTGTACCCTTCGTAAATGTGGGGGGATCCATTCCAGCCCCCTCCCCCCATATAAGGGGGAAAAACAGGACCTCAAATCCCATAATTTTCTATGGCTGCGGCCTCCCACACGCCATTAAAAATGTCAGGGCTTGCTGCGTGACCTTGAGTCTGCATACAGTGAGTCCATGTATGGCACAGGTGTGATGTACTAGCTAAGACCTTTAAGAGAGAGATAAAGAAGCACTGAAACACACGAAAACTTTATAGTACTAAGTAGCTAAACTAGTCAATGGGTGTATAAGGTGGTAAGTAATTTGGTTATGAGAGCCAGAATGTTGTAGTGGTTACAATGTTGGACTAGAGCTCCAAGAGACCAAAGTCTGAATCTCTGCTCAGCCATGGAAATCAACTGCCCACTTTGGACAAGTCACACTCATTCAGTCTTAGAGAAAAACCATGCCAAACCTCCAAACAAACCTTGCCAAGAAAACCTTGGAGGGAGTCGGCATAAATTGGACTTGGCTCAAGGGCACATGATAGTAAATAATAACAAATTTGACAGCATACTATCAAATTAAATCCATCTCCCTGCCCATTTTAAATATACCCCCACCCCCTACTACTCTGAACCACTGTTTTCTGCTGGTGGTTCCACCACTGCTGCTTTGCCTTTAGGTAAGCCATCGTAGTTTGAGTGTTGGGAATAAAATTATGGGAGACATCTGTGCTGGCAATGTAAACAATTAACATATGTGCTGATTAGTATATTCAAGGCTGGATGTTTGAATTCTATCCTGCCTTCCCACCCCCTAGGATATTTTTTGCCCCAGATGTAATCTTGACAAATCATTGGGTTTTGAACATCAAGTCAAGTCCTGAAATAACTGCCTTCATTGCAAGGAAGTATTTTATCAAATTATCATATCAGTTGTTGGCAGGTTATACATAATAAGGGATTTTAGGCCAGTATAGATCAAGCTAAGCTGTAACTTTATACTTCATAAGTGACATTATTTGGACAAGTTTAGAAGGTTGTTTTGAAATCTTGGATGAGTTAATTTGGGCTTGAAGAGTGGATGAGGGGCTTATGAGAAACTTCATTGGCTATTTCCCAATAGAGTCCAATCATGTTTGGATTTGGAATGGACCCTAAAAGAGGTTGATGATTTGTACTGTAATCCTTCAAGACATTGTTTTTATAGCTGCAAAATATACTTAACAAATTGTTTCTTCTGAATTCCACAACCACATTTAGAGACTAATTAACTACCACTCTGAACAAGTTCTTAAGTTTCTCATTTTATTACAGCTTTTTGTAAGACGTTGCAGAGATGAAGATCAAATTTCTACAAATGCAGAACTCAATATCCTCAAGAGGCATAATTATATTTTATGAAGGGTTTCATCTCTTACAGAGTAGAAGATCTCACACATGCTGCCGAGGCACAATGTGTTCTGCAATATGTTAGCCCAAAGAGGGAGACATAAAGAGAAATTGAAATTTTAATTGTGAACATGTTGTCTTTTGTGGATATAAACCACACAAAGACTAGCCAAATATCAAAACTACTGGAATTCTTAGACCAAGCACTAATGTCTTTAAATATGGAGTTTAGGGTGGAAATAGCAACCCAATAGCCAGCGGGGAATTGTTCTTGTGGGTTCCACAACCATTTAAAGATACTGACTTGAGATTTACATTAGTTTATTCAATTACCAATAAGATTATTATTAGAACACCACTGAATTCATTGCTCGCAGTGCAATACTCTGAGGAACCCCATTTGTTAAGTAGTTTTCCTATAAATTTTGAGATTTTCAAAACATTGTAACTAGATATGTATTAAAGGATACAATGCCCAAGGAATAAATCTGTGTCCCAACATAATGGTTTCCTGCTGCCTGTTTAATGCTGAGAGGTGGATTTTGCAATATTGGATTTGTTTTGATACAGTACTTGTGGGCTGAATATTCCAAAGATTCTGTGTGGCTTTGCTGAGCATTTGCACTATTCAGTTCCTCATTGCCATAACTAGCAGTTTCAACATTCAGACTAAATACTTAGTTCATTGTTCCCACCTTGGGCCTTTCACAATATCAAAAGCATCATCTATCTTCTGGGATGTTATATGTGAATAATATGATATATTAAATAAAAATAAAACAAATATATAGCTAAAGTTGATAAACTCCAGTTAATGGAGTGGGAAATCATTGCCCTGATTAAGCCAAAACAAGTAAATTCAAACATCTTGAGAACTTCTTGATCGTTCTAAATCCAGGAAATTCCTGCTAGAATTTCATTTCTTTTTTGTAATTCTCTTGTTCCTTTTTTTTTAAAGGCAACTTTCGCACACACCTGTGCACACACATACACATACAAAAGCAGATGGGCATATATCATGAACTAGGTAGATTGGGATGTTGTCCTGTCAACTATGAATAATACTTCATGCATTATTCTTTCCAGTCCATGAAAGCTTCTGCTATAAAACATCTATTTGTTGGCAGTGCTATGCACAGTTGCCTGGAATAAATCTTATTCCACATTCATTTCTGGGGACACATGATTAGGATGGGGATGTTAGCTTTTAAAGTGCTCAAAGCCTGTTGTTTTTATTGAAACCAGTCAACACATCTACTTCTCTAGAAGTTATAAAATAGACAAGATTCATGTATTAACCCCTCTGTATTAACCCCTCCCCCAATGCTTCTAATGTCTGCTCAGATATGGTGGTCCAAGAAGCCAGTCAGATGCTTCTGTCCAATAAAATGAAGCATAGAACCACAACTTGCATGCCTCTAATTCTTGTTCCAGGGCCCAGGCTGGATACCAAAAAGATCAGTAAGCCACATGCTCTCTCTGTAGATAGATCATATTGCTTCATGGGGAATTATTTGTTTGAATAGACATCCATATTGAAAGAAGAGTGAATTCCTCTGCATTGAAATCTAGCATATCAGGGCTCAGTCTAAAGACCCTCATTTTGCTCTGCAAAATAAAAAGAAAAGAAGCTGCAATAATCAGAAGATGACATGAAGTTTTTTCATATTTGTATGGGTACGGGTGTATAAACACATACACAGAGAGATATGGCAGAAGGATTTCCACAGTGTGTTCTTGATGGAAGCTACAGATTAAGGACAAAACAAATCTAATTGCAGAGGAGATAAAGAAGTCATTTATATACACAAAATTCAGCCAACTGATTTTTGTGATTGAGAAATTGAAATGCATAAAACATCTGGAATTTCTGGAACATTGTTGCTTGGCCAAGTATATATCGTAAACAATATGCAAAAATAATTTCACAGCAGGGGATGACACTGCACCAAGAAAAATTGTGCAATTTAAATGTTAGGAATTTGCAGTACAGTCCAATATGTATGTCTGCTTAGAGGTTAGCTCCTTTACGTTCAATGAGCTTGCTTCCAGACTTAGGTAAGTATGTAAAACAGGGGAAATTCAGATGTTAGACTCTAACACCCAAAACTCCTCCCAATGGGCTAAGTTTGTTAGGTTGTGCAATCCAAAATCACCTGGAGGGCTATGATTCCCACCCATTATGTAAAGCAAGCATAGAGAATATGTTGCTCTCCATACATTATTGTATTACATCATCTACCATCCTTTTTATGGGTCATGCTGGCTAAAGCTGATGGAAGTTGGGGTCCATATCTTCCCAAGCTTGGTGGGAACATGTTCCCAAGCTTGATGCAGCTTTAGCTATAGCAATAGCAATAGCAATAGGAAGTACATTTCTACACTGCTTATCAGTGAACTAGCACTCCCTAAATGGTTTACAATGTTTAAGCTAATTGCCCCCAACAAGCTGGGTACTCATTTCAGTGACCTATGGAAGTTATTTACTTATTTAAGCTAGTGAATCTTAAAACTATTTTTTTTAATGCAGAACCATTAAACTGATATGGACAATTGGGAATAAAGTCATTAGACACTTGCTGCCTGGGTTTGGCATTCCCTCTGTCTCATCTCTGCTTGAAAAGTCTCTGCCTTATATAAAGATATGTAAACAAGCAATAAAGTGTCATGATCTACTTAAGGCATTTTATAAAGCCTTTGTGGTAGGAGGTTAGTTTCATCCATGAACTGTTAATATGGCTTATGCTACTGCACATCTGAAGATTAACAATCCATAACTAGAACAGCTTCTGAAATATGACATGCTTCACAGACTCTATAATGTGCTGTTGCAGCAATCTTGTCCTACAATCCTCTAAAGCGGTTATAGCCAAATGTATTGAATTTTACTAAATGAGATGCTCTGCATTTTTGGCAGTTTTATGATGCCATCAGTGGATCCACCAGAAGCATTTGGCATTAAAGATAGGTACACAGTGTACTGGGAAATCAATCTATACTTTGCATTGGAGATCCTGGAGAGAACATTCCATCACTTCAGTTTCTGAAATGGCTTTCCCCTTAAAACTCATAAAATCCTCATATCACACAGACTGCACACCACCACACTCTTAGCATGGCTCAGCAAAGACTCCGTGATAGAAGCATTAAACACCGTACAAATCTGCTGATCATTTTGAAGGATTTCATTGTCTTGAGATGGTTGAGGTATGAGCTTCTATTTCTCTTTGCACTGAACAATCCGGTCCAAACACAAGTTACCATGGGGCAGGCAGAGGTTCATAAAGCCAGTGAGAGAAAGGAGAATAGATTTGAGGTAAGGATGAAAAGAATATGCAAACATATTAGGAAAATCATTTTTAAAACCTATGTTTCTCAAGTATCAAGAAACGCTGATGAGAAGAATCTTGAAGGACAGGATGTTTTAAAAAAAAATCTTAAAAGATGATATGATAGCCCTGTTTAAGTATTTGAGGGGGTGTCACATCGAGGATGGAGCAAGCTTGTTTTCTGCTGCTCCAAAGACTAGAACACAGAACAATGGATGCAAGCTATAGAAAAAGAGATTCCACCTCAACATTAGGAGGAACTTCCTGACAGTAAGGGCTGTTCGACAGTGGAACACACCCCTCCCTTGGAGTGTAGTGGAATCCCCTTCCTTGGAGGTCTTTAAGCAGAAGCTGGATGGCCATCTGTCAGGGATGCTTTCATTGTGAGTTCCTGCATGGCAGGGGGTTGGTCTGGATGGCCCTTGTGGTCTCTTCCAACTCTATGATTCTATGATTCTTTATTCTATACAAAATTTGCATGTGGATGGTTTGCAAAAAATATATATAGTTTTCTACACAGGAAAGAACATTTTTTGCACAGGAAATTCAGTTACCAAGTCAGAAAATGCTTCTTTCTGATTTTTTGTAGACCCCTGCAATTTTTGCACAGAATAGATCCCCAGCTACAACATTTTATGTGCAGGAAAAAATATATTAGCACAGGAAAAAATATATATTTCTTCACAGGAGAAGTATTCTTGTTTGTGAAGACAATGATCTCAAATGCATACATCTATAGTTGTGAGGCAAAAAATCTACTACCCTGTTCCCATCTTCATATTCACATGGGGAAAGAGAGTGTGTTCACACCTCCTGGCTTTGCCCCAACTGCCCTCACCCACAAACTCCACATATTCAACATGTTATCAAGTTTGGTTTTATATACATTTTGGGTGCCATACGATCTGAATCTATGACCCCTGACTGACCCCATTGCTAGCCGCCATTACCCTAAAAGCGAGCTGACCACATAGCCAGCTGCCTTGCTAGGCTTGGTCAAGGAAAAAAGGTAGAATTTAAACCTTTCAGCAAGCAGTTTTGGGAGTTGCCAGACTAGTCTCGCAGGCTGCCCAAAGCAGGAGGACAATAGCAGAGCTTCCTCCTTTTGAGAGCCAGTGATTAAGTTAACGGCTCCACCATTGAGATATTTGTCCCCTCCTGAAAAGTGCCAGACCTCCTCTTTGTGTATCCATTGTTTACGTTTCAGCTTAAACAAAGATAAAGTCATCAAGCCTTTGTTCGCCAGGCTGCCATAGCCTGAGGTTATGTTTAGGGGTATAAAAGGACCCCACTTCCAAATCTCCAGTGGGCTTGTTGAGCTTTGAGTTCCAAACCTGATACCTTGCTTGTCGAGCAGCCTGCTCCAAGCTTGTGACCCTTGAGCCTAGGGCTCCGCTGTCTCTCGGGCCTCTTGTTAGCTTTGCCTGTTGGAACTCAGCTCCTAGCCACCGCAGTCGCCGCTTGCTTTCCCCATTCCCTCGGCCGTGTCTCAACATTCACCATCCCTCACATCCGTCGCTTTGGAGAAGACTCCTAAGGTAAATATCCCAACGGTGCCTCTATTCTTTCTCCTTTACTCCCGAAATCACCCCTCCCTTGCTTTAGCATTGAATGTGTGTGTGCATGTGTGAGCCCCTTTGTTGTGTGGCTTTAATAAATGTTTATATTTTAATTGCAACCCATTGACATTTTGAGTCTCTTTCTCTCTTGGGGTTGGACTAGATGACCTCTGGTATACACATAGGGACCCGGCCCCGCTGCGTGTGTTGTTAGGACACGCCTCTCGTAATATTTGAGCTAACTAAATTCCCCTAATTTGATCCTTCCTAACAAACAGAAAGTGAAAACATTTAAGACCTGCACATAATGAGGAACTATGACAGAATGAGTGTTTCTGATCATGAGTTTGGGCACAATGGTCTTATTCTAATGGCTATTACAATTCCATTCACTATTCAGAAACTGATTCAACAGATCTACCTGTTCAGAAATTAATTCAATAGGTCTACCCTAGTTGGTATCAAAAATAATTCAATAGGTTTACCCTAGCTGCCACTAGAAATTAGATCTATCCCAAAAAATTACAGATAATACAGTTACATTTAACTTTAAGGGGAGGGTTTTAATGAAGTGTAATAAAGCCATATTTCACAAATAACATAAATGGGAACCACATTACTTTTCATGGTGTAATAAGTAGTGTTTTCTAGTTAACTTTTGATGCTATTTTTTTTGGAATCACTATGAGTGGAATTTTTCAAGTTGTATGCCATGTTCTTTTCTGTCTAAGGCTATTTAAAAAAAAAAAGTTGGACCTTGGAATTTGCGGGGGATCCATTCCAGACCCCCCCATGTGAGTTCCAAAACTCCATGCATATTGATACCCAATAGGCTTGAATGGGGCATGTTAATGGCGGTCGCATCTCTGCAGATTTTTAAGTCCATGCATCTCAAGTCCGTGGACTTGGAGGAATGCCTTTATAGTAAATGAAACAAACATAAGTAATTACTTTGACAAGGAATACAGTAAATCGTTAAAGTTGCAGTGGTTTTTGTTGTTAATTGCTGTCAAGTTGACTTTGACTTATGATCCTGCTCAGGTCCTGCAGACTCAGGGCCCTGGCTTCTTTGATTGAGTCTATCCATTTGAAATGTGGCTGCCCTCTTTTTCTTCTGCCTTCAACCTTTCCAAGCATTATTGTCTTTTCTAGTGAGTCATGTCTTCACATGATATGTCTAAAGCACAACAGTTTCAATTTAACAGTTAACAAAGCACCTCAGAAGTAAGGCAGAATGAGCTGTATAATGAATTACTTTTTTTTAAAAAAAATGTAACTTTCCAGTCTCTGGTAACACCTGGGACAGAGATTACCTACTCTCAGTGGCTGAACACATGGAAGGCTGGCTGGGTTGTGTGGATTCATTTCTACCACACCTCACATATTAATTCTTCCTAAACACAGCTTATAAGGATTCTGTTATTTCCTTTCTCCTTTGTTTTCCCTCACTGTTCACTGTGCTCCACTCATCCTCCCCATTCCCTTTTATATATATTAAATTCTGTAGACATGGGGACAGAACTCATTTGATGCCACATACCATGATATATGAGATGTGCATTGCTTTACTTCAGGTTATAGAGTAGCTATGGTCAACACTTCTGTAAGAAAAATAATAAGAAACAGATATAAGATGTCAATCACAATGAAGGATGTTTGAGGGTTCTGAAGAAGGCCAGCATTAATTCATCTCTGAGAGTGTTGTTCTAGCCTTAGCCTTTTAAATGACAAAAAGAAATTTTTCCATAGGTTCTCATAAAATCTTTAAGTTAAAAACTGATTCTGTGTTCACAAAACACACATAATATGTACTGATAGCTGACTTCTAAAAACAACATTGGTGCATAATGCCAGTGGCATCACTAGGGTGTGTGGCCCACACTGGGTGACACCCCAAAAGAAGGGTGTCATCCTGTTGGCCCCTCCTCCTGAATCCCTTGCTGCAGTGGTGCCACTCTATTTATGAGCCTTAGCAGTGAGCTGTGGGGTGCTCAGCCCTCTCCAAAAGAGGGGACTCTGAAGGGATGAGAGAACACCCCCTTCCCCCAGGAGAACAAGGAAGGCACACATGGAAGCAGAGATGGGAAAGAAGACTGGGAAAAGCAGGAGAACGATGTAGCTCAAGTTTTCCAAGGGCCCCCAAGGCACCGTCCTCAAGAGCAATGTCTCTCCTGAGACCATGGCACAAGGGTGCCATGAAGAGGGCACCAAATGCCACTGCCACTAAATGCTGAATGGCTGGCCTACCAGCCCGCATGCCCCTATTGCCTTCCCAGGAAGCTGCAGCAAGCCCACCAAACACAACAGTGAGGGAATGATGGGCCAAGCACCCTCTCACCTTGCTGCTGCAGCAATATCCTACTCAGATCATCTGGGCAGCAATTGTTAAGAGTTCCAGAGGGGAGATATATCTCCACCTCTAGGAGGGCCTTTTCCATCTCGGCCCCCAACCTCTGGAACTCGCTGCCCATCGAGCTCCGCTCAGCCACCTCCCTAGCCCAATTTAAGAAGGGACTGAAAACCTATTTATTCGAGCAGGCCTACCCCTGATCTTTGCCCCAGAATGCTTTCCTCCCCCCCCCCCCCCCCCCCCTTGGTCAGCACTGTTTTGCCGGCATGAATTTTATTATTTTTATTGAACTGTTTTAACCCATTTTTGTATAGCTGTATTATTGTATTATTGTATGTTTGTTGTGCACCGCCCTGATTTCAAGAAGGGCGGTATATAAATAAAATTTTTATTTATTTTTATTATAAGTAGAATGGAAGAGGGAGAGGGTCAAGAGTGCCCTTCCGGAAGCCTCAGCTCCCGCACTGGGTGAAACCAGGAGCAGGGACACCACTGGATGAGTTAGAAACAGCATCAGTTCACATAATCTGTACCCCCCCTCCCCCCCCCCCCCCCAAATACTTGCTTTATCAGCTTTTAAAACACCATTAAAAAGTTAGAAAAAGACACCTTTGGCAATGCCTGTTGCACAACACCATCTCTGTCTCATTGCTGCCTTATCTTCAATCCCCCATTTCCTTTATTGCAGATTCCACTTTACTTTTTAGAATTCGGGGTATATCTTCATATGGCTCCTCATTCCAAATATCATTCATTCCCTCACCTCTTTTGTAGAACTCTTCCGTGTATTGCCTCCAGTGTCTTCTTATTTCTTCTTGTTTCTGTATTATGTTCTTTTTTTCTCTGTAGCGCATCCCTGCCCTTGGTTTGAACTTTGCTTTAAGTTCTCAGATTTTTTGATGGAGTCTCTCATTCTTCCCTTTTTTGTTGTTGTCAGCCACCATCTTAAGGGAGAGAGAGGCAGGCTAGCTCCAACAGGCCTGCAAGGAAGAAGACAAGCCCTCCCTTCATCTACCATCTTGAGGGAGAGGAAAACAGGCTAGCTCCAAGGAGCCAAGTCCTCCCTCCAGTCCATCTCCCTTGGTCCAGGCCTCAGAGGTAGAGAAGACTGCTGGACCTCATCCCCTTCCCCACCACCCTTCCCTTCTTCTTTTGTGTCGTGTCTTTTTAGATTGTAAGCCTGAGGGCAGGGAACTGTCTAATTAAAAAGATTGTATGTACAGCGCTGTGTAAATTTTCAGCACTTTATAAATAAAGGTTAATAATGATAATAATAATACTAATACTACTACTACTAATAATAATAAGGCATTGTTAGAACGTACCTTGTCATTAACCGGGAAAACCCATCAATAAGCTCCCAATTGCACTGGTATAGCGTTAGTCTTCAGGTGTGATAAATTCCTGCACTGGGCAGTCAGAGGGTGTCAGTGTTGCCTCCTCTTCCCACTCATCCTCCCCCTCACTATTCCAGGACCGCTGTTGTTTTGCTTAACTTTATTGTATTTGTTAAATTGTATTAGCATGACTCTGGAATTGCATTAAAAAACAAAAACACACAGACACACACAGTTGAAAGGCATACTGGGTAGGGCACGGGATCAGCAACAGCCCAGTTGTACTATTGAAGGGACGTGCGATAGGGAATGCTTCCAAACTGGTATGTATGTATTTCTTTTCATTAATACAATTGCAGCGAGAACAGGGGTTGGGTGATAAAGATCTACGTACGATCTTGGAAATGCTGTGAACCCAGCAGAGAACTAAGCCCTACAAGAAGCATATTTGAGATACTCAGCAACATACCTGTCCTTTGTCACTGAGACTACAGTTATGAATTTAATAATTGGAAACCTGTTCCCAGGAAAAACATGTTTGTTGTGTGCATGTCATTTCCAGCTTATGGCATTCCAACATAAACCTATCCAGGGATTTTATTGGCAAAATTCATTCAGAAGGGGTTTGCCTTTGTAAATATGAGACTGAGAAAGTGTGACTTGTCCATGGTCACCCAGTGGATTTCTGTGGCTGAGTTGAGATTCGGACCTGGTCATACTCCAACACTCAAATCGCTACACCACAGTGGCTCTCCAGGAAAACATGGTACTTTAGGAAGTGATCTTTAGCATATGTTCCTAGTACAGTCTGCCCTTGCCTTACACGGGGGAGCTGTTCCGCCCCCAGCCCCCCCCCCCGCATAATGCAAAAGGCACGTATGCTCAAGCGTGCATGGCACAGGCGCATGTGTCATTCTTCCAATCCCCCGGTGGCTTTCATGTAAGCTGGAAGCCACCTATAATGAGCCTGTGTATGGCGCGGGCTCACTGTATATTTGAACTCTGCATTTCTGTGTTACAAGGGTATTAAGGATGAGTTCCTACATAGATATAAAAGGGGTGAGCCTTAAGGAGGGAATGGAGTAGACCTTATTTTTGAGTATAGATTTGTGCTGTATGGGAAATGTTCTGACCTTTTAACAGCGGCTTTCCTGCACCTGTGCAGGGATAGGACTTCTGGTGTAGGACTTCCAGTGGACAGGATTTCTGGGATGACACATGCTGCCCCCCTGCGGTTGTACCAGTCTGCTCTCTGGAGACAGAGCATGTGGTGGGTGGAGTGCGTGCAGGGGACAAAGCAGTGTACACATGGGGCATGGACCAGCACACGCAGTTCAGAAGAGCATGCACATGGGGCAGAGCTCACGCGCATGGGGAAGGAGCATAGGGGATGGTGGGAGGGCTGACTGGGTGTCAACCCCCCATCCTGGGGTGTCACCCAGTGTGGCCTGCACCCCCTCCTACCAGTGACGCTACTACTTTTTAAAGCAGGAATGGGCAAACTTCAACCTTTGGGCTACGGCAGGCTCCAGCAGTTTTTCTGCCACTTCTAGACTCTTCAAAGCTGTAGTACTCTCCCTCAAAAATACTGAGAGGCTGAAAACTACCGAGAATGTATCAGTCATAATTCTTGGAGGCATCCAGGAACAAAGGAACGCTTAAATACATCCGAAACTATCCCAAACAAAACATGCTGGGGGGAAACAGAAAGGAAAAACAAAATTTCTAGTTTTGTCTTTGGACAAGCTGGGGGAGGGAGTGATTTAGCCCCTTGTAGGAGTATGAGGGCAAAGTTGACCCTTTTAACCTTCACCACTGTCTATTCCTATTTTAGAGATGACTATAAGCAAATTGCCAGAGGCAGAAAAAGAGAGGGAGAGGAGCATTTGAAACACAGCAGTTTGTATTTTGTTGCATGTCAAGATTATTTTATCAGCCAGGTACACATTGTTCTGAAATGTCCCTTTCATAAGCATTAAATGGAGTTGAACTAACATTGGCCACAGTGGTAGGATTCTCTTGACCAATAAAGACCCCATTCACACTATGAAGGGTTATTTCCCTGTCATTCAGACTTGCACTGATTGTACTCGGTGCAGTTTGCGAGGGGGGGGGGGTAGATGAAAAGCCCATTTAAACTGGTGAATTTGGTACTTGATCCCTTAGCAGTTCTTTTTTAAGAATCACAACCATCTGCATCTCCAATAGTGTGAGTAAGCTATCCGATCATTTCGGATTGCGCAGCCACCGTTCAGGAAATTGAGGTGTCTCCATTTTGATGCACAACAGTGCCATGCTGCCTTAAAATGTAGTGGGAACGATTAATTGATTTTGAATCAAATCATAGATGTGAATCTCTCCATGCAAAAAAACATAAATGTGACTGGCCCCAAAGAAAAAGAAAAATAGCCTTTATTCTAAAAATGCCTCTCAGAACTAAGGTAGCAGTTGGGTCTTCTTGTAATTCACTGATTTTGAAATGCAAAAAAACAAAAAAACAAAAAAACAAAAACATAAACACTAAAAAATAATAATAAAGGAAAGTAAAAAAAATTGACACGAATTTCTAGAATATTGTATGTTTTGGACAATGATGTGAGGTACGAGACAACTAAAGGTGCATATGTGCTGTAGAAATAGTGGACTTTGACACCTCTTTACCTGCTACCATCCTACAGAATCCCGGGATTTGTAGTTTTGTGAGGCAGCAGAACTCTTTGGTAGAGAAAGCTAAAGACCTTGTAAAACCACAAACCCCAGGATTCCATAGGGTGGAGCTACTGTACTTTAAGTGGTGTCAAACTGCATTATTTCTACAATGTAGGTGCTCCCTGAGTCCTACCAATGTTTAATATGATCTGCTAATCTCCCATAAAATGAACAAAATGACTCTTTATAAATACTGAAATAAGAACCCATAAACAAAAAGTGTTGCTCAGTATTGATACTACATGCAGTATTCTGATGTGGATAAGTGTATATTGTCCAGACTTTGGAAACATTACTGTTTTGGACAACAGTTTCTTACATCCTTCAGTTGGCAAGGCCAACAACCATATTGTTGTTGTGTGCCTTCCAATTTATGGCAACCCTAAGGTGAACCTATCATGGGGTTTTCTTGGCAAGTTTTTTTTTGAGAGGGTTTGCCATGGCCGTCCTCTGAGGCAGAGAGAGTATGACTTGCCCAAGGTCACCCAGTGGGTTTACATGGCCGAGCAAGGATTCAAACCCTAACTCCAGAGTCATAGTCCAACACTCACACCACTACACCATGCTGGCCCACTAACAGCCATTCTAGCAGGATATTTTGGGACCTACAGTCCAAATAACAACAACAGCAACAACAACAAAAACATAATCAGACCCTAGCATTACCAGGCTGGTACTGTCAACATACATTTTCATACACTGTATCACCATCTTGCCAGTTTCTACACATGCAACATCTAACACATGTTTGAGAGCCGAGCCAAGCTGCGTAAGATTTTGTTGTTAACCCTAAGCAGCAGGAACCTCTGTTAGTTTTCACATGCAAAAAGCACGGCAGTGGATCTGCGTGCATGTTTTCCACATACAGCAGGAACCTATAACAGCCAATATGAGGAACAGCTGTTCCCTGCATGCAACATCACAACTGGATGCAGAATATCCTTGCCAGACTGGTGAGCTCTCTGAACCCCAAAGTTATCTGAACAGTTGCACCAAGAAAAAAGAAAACAGTTTCATCTGAGAAATTTTTCTCCTTTTTTAAAAAAGGTTTGAAAACAACATTCACATATGCAGAAATATTTACTGAACACTTTTACTTGAGTGCTGTGCATTGTTACAGTTCTCATTTATTAATGCCATTTAAATATTGTTTGAAGAAAGCCGCAAACATTTACCCACAGCCAAATATTCATGGCCACATTGCCAGATTTTTACAGACTCATGCTGTCTTTCCCCTTCTCTATCCAAATGCTTTCCCTCTCTTAACAACTGAATATGAAATGTTCCTTGTTGTAGCAAACCCAAAGAACTCACTTTCCCCTAAGACAAAAACAACTACCACCACCTCCTGGAACTTTAAGTTTGGGGTCTTTTTCAGGACTCAGAAATGTTTCTTTTTGGAAGCCTTACTGGTCTTGTTGGTTGGGGGATTCTGGAAGGTGTAGCCCCCAAAGGTAACCTTTCCAAGTTCTCCTTTTTAAAAATATGGGCACATCATGTTCATCTATTTGAGAACATAAAACAAAAAACACTAAAGTAAATCTTCATTTACTAGTAAAATGAAATGTTTACTGAAGAACAGACATATGTGAAACTACAGTACACCAAATCCCCCATTTGTTAATCTATTTATCAGTGGCATACCCCAACTTGGTGTCACCCGGTGCAAGGGGGGGTTCTGGGGGTGGGGATTCCAGTAAATGCACTGCAGGGGAGCACACAAGCATGCACACCAGGAAAACTCACAGTCGGCCCCACGGTGGCCCAGAAAGCCCTGCAACAACCAGAACAGGCACCGTTCTTCCCTGGCAGCCCAGAAAACCCTGTGGCAGCTGGGAGAATGGACCGCATGTTATCCTGGCAGCCCATATAGTCCCACAGCGGCCGGGAGAACAGGCACCACTCTCTCCTGGCAGCCCAGAAAGCCCTGCGGCAGCCAGGACAGTGGGCTCCATGCTCTCCTGGTGGCCCAGAAAGCCCTGCAGTGGCTGGGAGTGAGCCCTGCACAACCCCAGCTGCCCAGAAAGCCCTGCAGTGGCCAGGAGAGTGGGTCCAAGGCTCCAGGAAGGCCCCAGGGCAGAGGACCAACTTGGTGTCACCCCCTCTGCAGAATTAAAGCTGTTTAAGTCCACTTTAACTGCCATGACTTTATTTTATGGGATCCTGGGATTAGTATCTTGGTGAGGCCCCAGAGCTCTCTGACAGATGAAGGTGAATACCTCACTAAACTAGTGAAGTCAAACTGCTTTAATTCTGCAGCATAGCTACAACCCTAAATTTGCTTTAGAGCCCTAAGAAAGGAGGGCAAGGGACTTTAGGTTTAAGTTTACCATCAACCATTGGGCAAGCAGACTGAACAGGAACTTGTAGATTACCTGCCCACGGTGTTTTCCATTATGGTGAAATATAGTATGTTTCTATGTACTTGGGAGCAATTATTTCTAAATTTTCATTTCTACATCTAAATTAGCAAAAACACTTTGTCATCATATTTTTTAGGCAATAGGTACGTGACCACCTTATTCTCAGCTCTGATCTTCTAACAGAAGTGCTTGATATTTGCATTTGGAATCCAGAGCTTGGCAAATCTACTTTGCTGGACACAACTCCCACATCCCACATCCAAGCCAGCATTGCCTGTTAATTTCTGGGATAATGACACTTTAATTATGACATCATGGGAAAATGTTAATTGTAATTGTGTGGTTTTCATGGGATAATCGCTGTTTAAACCCGATTTTCCCCATGTGATAAAGCCATGTGTTTGTGTATTGGGACTCTATGTCATATGATGCATCTACACTGCAGAAATAAACCAATGTGACACTTCAGCTGTCATGACTGTATCCTACAGAATCCTCACATACATTCTCACATATCAATAGTGAGGCACCAGAGCTCTCTGACAAACCAGGTTGGATATCTCACCAAATTACAAATATCAAGATTCCAAAGGATGGAGCCATGAAAGTTAAACTGGTATCAAACTGCTTTATTTTTGCAGTGTGGAAGAGATGATAGACTGCAGTGCAATGCAGACTGTCATATCCTTATACACAATGCTAAAATAGAGACAGGGGTATGGCAACCTTTTGAGGGAGGGGGCTTCTGTGCAGGTCTTGTTTGCTTGTCATGTCCTTATTTCTAAATGCAACCATGTGCCCAGCAGCTTCTTACACCTTTGTGTATTGAGCCACCTTTTGTTGTTCAGTGGACTCTACAATGCTGTTCAGTTGTAGCACAATTACAGATCTTTCATGATCAGGAATCGTGAGATGACCAGGTTCCTAATTGGCTTAACATGGGTACAAAGACCTATACAGACCTTCAGGCTCATTGCAGAAAGGCCTTGGAAGCTGCTGGACTCATAGCAACTTTTGCAGGGTGAAGGATTTATTTGCCAGTAGGTACCTGAACTCTAGATACCTGAGTGCAATAGGTGTGTCCCCACATCAGTATTAGTTCTGCTCTGATACCACTGTGGAGTGCAAGCCTCAGTTAGGCCACTTCTCCCCACCATCACTACACAGGAGGATCGTTTGGATCTGTTTCTGCTTACAATTTGCATATTTTAGAAACTGCAATCTTTGAAAATATTCCCATGAAGGAATTCTTACTGAAAATGCTAACACTACATTAAGAACACATATGCAAACTAACATTTTTATTTTTCAGCAGAGATGTGAGAGGACAGAGATCCCCTGGGGACATAACTTTCATACAAAATCTGTGAAAATTCCTGTCACACACACAGTATTTAGTGGGCCCTTGGTATCCCACTGGGGTTTGGTTCCAGGACCTCCCATGGATATCAAAGTCTGTGGATAGTCAAGTCCCATTATATACAATAGTACAATAAAATGGTCTTCCTTATACATAGTAGCAAAATCAAGACTAACTGAAAAATTGGCAGCATAAGCTTTCGTAGACTTCAGTCTACTTCCTCTGATGCATTTGGTGGAGTGGAGGCAAGGTACAGACATATATCAATGGCAAATATATGTCTGTACCTGGCTTCCACTCCACCAAATGCATCTGAGGACGTAGACTGAAGTCTATGAAAGCTCATGCTGCCAATTTCTTTCTTTTAGTTTGTCTGAAAGATCTCTCTCCATACTGATTCTACAGACTAATACAGCTATATCTTTGAATTCTAGCAAAGTCAAGGTTTGTTTTATGAAAATTATATATTTTTGGAATATTTTCAAGCCACAGATAGTTGAATCCATCGATAAAATATCTGTGGATATGGAAGGCCAACTGTACTTAATTCTTGTAGCCAAGAATTTCTCCATGGGGGTCATAAGAGTAAAGTTTCAAATTTTATATTCCACTCTTCTGATAAAAAAGATCCCCTTGCAAATGAATCTAGTAACATATGTATAGTACCAACTAGTTGCCAGATAACTCTGGAGTTGTAGTTGAAAGGTGTTATTCTCCAAGTATTCTCTGGGGACTAAAGGAGATACATCTAATATACATTTGTAGTGCAACAGGGCTTTGGTCTGCATATGGTAACTATCTAGCATGCATGTGGCAAGAAAACATGCTATGAGTACTATGTGTCCTCATAGCAATTTTAATGTGAAGCGAAGTTCAGGAAAATGAAATCTTGAAGTGCGCTGAAAGAAAGAAAAAAGCCTAACATATTGGACATGAATCATTATTCCCTAAGGTAAGGATGTAAATATTGATTGTCTCATCCTTGTATATAAAGATTAATAATTCCCACAGATTTCTCCCTGCTGAAGAGAAATATGTGTTTTGAGATAAATGTTCTGCAAAGGAATATATCTAGATTATTGTTCTTCTGCAAAACCCATGTTTTAACACCAAAAATTGCTTCCAGAAACATTTATCTGCAAGAAAAATGTTCTATTTTATAAAACCAAGGGCGGGGTACCAAAAATGTGAGTTTTGCACAAAATCTACAATTTTCAAGCAAAAAACAAAACAAAACCATGTGTATTTCTGCACATAATAATTTCCTGAAACATTTCAGGATATATAAATAATGGGTGAAATCTGCAAAATTCTTGCCTCTGTTATCAACTCAAGCACTTCAGCATAACCTTTGAGTGTCACATTGCACCCACATAAAGAGGTTTGCTATAAAAACATTATATGATGTGTCCTAAAAAAAGATTTTATGACTCAAAATAATTCAGATTTAGGAAGCATTAACATTGGTTTTCATACTGCATTTGTGGACCATTTGGAGGTAGTGGCTGGTGCACCTCTTTTATTTTGTTTAAAATGCTACCTTGTCCCACGAAGATAACCAATGCAGATTATTGCTTTCTCGCTAATATATCATAATATCCACATGAAAAAGTCTCAGGAATGGATCAGCATGTTTTGAGGTTTCCAGCCACTGTTGCTTAGGGGCTCAGTGGACCAAGGAGGCATTCTTGACATAACTATTCACTAGAATTCAATTCCCATTCAGAATTCACCACAAAGTGCTTGTAAAAAGAAAAAAGAAAGAAATATCTTATGCCAAGAAGCAAGTCAATTCTCTGCTTGCCTAGGCAGCATAACAATCTTTCTCTCTGAAATCACTTTTCCAAGGATTAAAAATACACACAAAATTGACTTAATTAAATACAGTGGTACTTCTGATGAATCAGCAGCAATGCCAAACAAAAATGGGATTCACTAATTTAACAGCCCACTGATGTCAATATCCAAGTACAACCAAGGCTGGATCCACCTTAAAGCATGCTGCTTATGATGCTATGATTTTTATGAGAAGTGCAGGCCAATGAAATTTTGAAATTAAAGTCTAGACAGGTGTTCTGGGTTAATGTGTTCCTGATGAAACCCAGTCGACATCCTCTAAGTTTTTCACATATATATTGTCCTCCAGTCAAAGACCCACTTTTCAGAAATATGCTACCCTTATTGTTTCTAATGAAATAAGGTCAGTACGAGGCACACAAAAAAAGGCTAGAGTTGTTTTCGACACTGAAAAGATGTGACACACATAAATAGAAAAAATAACATTTTTATTTACAAAAAAATCCAAATATTGGATGCTGTAAACAAAATTCACAATCTGTTCCCTCTAGCACAGAAGCAAATGCGTTCGTTGGTTAAAAGTGTCTGCTTTCCATCTGCCCTTTGTTTCAACTTCCAACAGAACCCAGTCTGAAAGTTCCCAAAGAGCAGTCAAGAGAGCATTGGTGAAGCAGGATGTCTCTGAAGACAACAGTTGTGTGGAATTTAAAGGAAAACAAAATCAGCATCACTTCCCACAGACTTCAAGAATTTGTGGCGCTATGTCTAACCCCGTCCTGAAGCCTGTAGGCCTTTTTGATGTTTAACTAGTTGCAAAAATAGCAAACAGCAAAACCTGTACATGGATTTTGGATTTTCTCCATTGCAGTGAAAACAGAAAGCCATACCAAAAACGAAAAAAGTAAAAACAAAAATGAAAGTGCTGAATATGTCATTAGATAGATATATATTCCTCCCCTTCTCTTTTTTTCCTTTCCACATTTCTTTTTCTTCCCATAAACCATTTAAAGCTTTCTCTTAATTGCTAAGAGTCTTCCAAATAATACAACTTGCAAATAAAGCATTTTTACAACAGGCATTTATAAGCTGTGCATGAAACTTTTGTGCAATACTAGCAGCAAATAAGTTTTAAAGCATTTAAACAAAGAGTTATGGAAACAAGAATTCTAGTAGCAATTTTCATCATCTCCCATTTTGTTTGCTTCCTTTCAAAGACTTATCTTGTTTGTTTTTGCATATTGCAGATTATATATAAGTACATATACATAGTACCACTCCACCTAACTGTACTGAATGATTCAGGGCTGAAAATGTTTTGATAAATGAAAGTGGTATAGACATGTGTGTAAAGAGGATATGCAATCACTTGGGATCCACATAGCAAACATAGAAATATGAGCATTTCAGAATACCCAACATTAAAATGATTTTAGATCCTATCGTACTGTAAAGAAACAAAACCTGGCATCCTTTTTTTCTCTTCCCTACCACTCCAGTTGTATCAGAACAAATTAAGATTTTTCTTGATTCACAATTCCTCCAGCAGAATCGTGACATTGCAACTGAGATATCTTACACTGAAGAAAGCGGCTTTGTTTCATAATATTAAATTCTGATGAATGAATAGTGCACATTCTACAGAGTATCAGTCCTTTCCTTCTTGTGAAAGTTTATTACAACTGGAGTGGATGTTGGGGAGAGACATACAGTACCTGGACCCCATAAAGAGCTCAACAGGGAACCACAGAAACCAACAGGTTTTGAGGGTGTGCTCTGATTTTCATTCTGACTAGGAGTCACAGTTTCTTTCCATCACTAACACCACTAACACCTTTTCTTAAAGCAACCAGCCACTTAAAACAAAGACTTCATAAATTTTAACTCAGGGACATGTGTACAGACTATAACAAAAAAAAATCACTGGAACCTTAAAACAGAGAGGGGGAATCTCTATTTAATCAAGTGAACCAAGCCCTAAAGCATTCAGTATAAGACAACCATTTGTTGATTTTTATCTTCAAATGCAATCAAAATTTGAAAAAAGACGTAATCCCAAACTAACAATGTCAATTATTTGGTTTTAAAAAAAAGATGGAAAAGCCTGCTCTTAAGGAAAATATATAATGTGTTATCAGCATTTTGGGGCTGCAGCACTGCCAGAGATTCCCAAACCATTTCAGTAGTGGATGACTCATTTATTTGCAACGAAATAGCTGTGGTGAGAAAGGACATACCGCATTACCAGCTGATCCTATTTCCCCAGCCTTCAGTTTGGTTTCCGCCAGAAAGTCCTCCAAACAACCAGAGGCTAAATTCTTGGTTTTGACTAGAACCATCTCTGTCTTGGCTTTGCTGCTCTGAAAGGACAAGTCTGCCAGGAGCAAACATTTCATTTTCACAAGTGAGCACTGATCAAAATGTGCATGTGTAGGATACACACAGAGAGACAATGATATATACATTTGTGTGAGTGAGTGGCTGATTGTAAGTGTGTGTGCATGCATTTTCAGGCCATAGTTAGTAAGCATCAAAAGGATGCAGTGCAAAAGTGATGACAGAGGGCTTCCAAGTCAAGACAATGACTGACCAATTCCTGACAAATTCACATAGGAGAGGGTTGAGTAAACAAATGGTGATCCTGTTAAACTTCATTTTAGAAATAAAAAGGATGGTAAAAATAAGGGGGGGGGAAGCTTCTATAATTTAAAATGGGTAAAGAAAAAAACATTGTCAGAGCTTTACTGGGACAAAGGGACACTAACCTGACTGCTTAGCAATTTACTAATCCCGCCACTTTAAATATTTTATGCTGCTTTTAACATTTCTCTGCATGCGCTGCATATATACAGTACTGTTTCATTTGATTCTACAGTGGGTGGCATGGTTATATTTTTCTGTTCAGTGCTATAACCATAAGTTCTTTCCTTAGCATGAAAAAAACCCAAAATGTGGGCCACAACCCAGCACAACAATTCAGAGCCTTTTAGCCCACAGATTTTCTGTCCATGGACTTAAGAGCTCTTAGCTCTCTATTTGAATGCTTCTGAGGTGTTCTGTTAGATTTTGTTTGCTTTGAAAAGGCCCTTGGCTGGAAAATTAAACTCTTTTGTATGATAAATCACCACAGTGGTGGAAGAAACACTCCTTGTACAATGATTTCCCAGCTCTCTGATGCTTGAGAGAAAGGAAATTAAATCAGATTATTTGTTCCAATGATTTGTTTTAAATAAGGTACAGTACTAAGCTGGAAAATGCAGTGTGACAACCAGATCAAAGTTGTTTAATTGTTGCATAATATATAATATACATTTTAAACATCTATTCAATGTTCTTCATAATGGTTCATTTCACATTTACTCACTTCTAGTGGTCGTGGAATGCACAGTGCATTCTGCTAGTTTAAAATATATATTAATAATGAGTATTTAGATCAGTGGCTAAAGCTAAAATCTTTAGATGTCAGGGTTAATGTCTCTTTAAGCCACATTGCAATAGGTGTCTAACACACCATAGAGGTATGCAGTCACAAAACTAAGTGAGATAAACATCAAAATCATATTACAGTACAAAGTTGGAGAGGAAAGTGAAATGTTTGTCCAGACTAAAAACTGATGTAGCTCAAAAGTAACTCAGTGAATAACTATTAAGATCTGTACCTCCAAACAAATGCCTAATTTGAATCCAAATTTATGTATGACTAGTTTGTTTATCCCAGTTTTCTGGTGCAGGGTAATGACTCTCTCAGCAAAATGCCCTCAATATTCTGATATCCTGTTGCAGACTGGAAAACGCACTTTATTTTATGTAAAACATTCCTTAAAGTTGCTACATTTTTCTAGACCATATTTAAAATGTGTGTATATATACATAACATGTTACATACACACATATATGCACACATGACAAATAAACACACACATACACACACGTACCTGTGATAATATCACACCAACAATATAAACTTTTTATAGGTATTTGCCAGGAAAAAAAAATAGTCATTTCCTCCACCATTTATTCACAAGCTTTTTTTTTTTTTTAGTTTCTTGTGTCCCTGATTAAAAAACAAAAACAAAATGCAAGGTTAAACCACAAAACTATATTTTTCTCACTTCAAATTTTCTGAAGGCATCAGGCACTTTTGTTTAACATTTGTGTATACAAATATAGCAATCACTCTCTCTCTCTCTTTCTTTTTGTAATAGTCTACTGTGTTCTCTTTGTTTAGATAATTTGTCTGAGAAATCTTTGGTCCTGAAGCATATGTTGCTTGCTACAGCTGTTTTTCCTTGTGTTTTTTACTTTTCCACATTTTTTTAAAAAATGTGAAGCATGCATACAGCTGGAAATAATGAAATTTGCTATCACCCTGCACAGCCCTCCTTATTTTTCTTTCTTTTCTTTTTCTTTTTTAAATAACTGTAACCATCTACTGCTCTTCCTTTGGAGCAAGTTGTTACTCTTAAAGCATTCTATTCAAGCAAGCTATACATTCTGTGGGATCATTCCACTTGACAGCACTTTGATGCATGGCCAAAAGGCAATAATTCCAAAATATACCTTATTCCAACACAACTCTTGTGTTAGGCCACTAATTTTAAATTCCTGAACACAGATTTAGCTCCCTCCCCACGCTCATATTCTTCCCCTTTGCCCCTCTTTTTTTTTTGTTGTTGTTGTTTTGTTTTTGAGATCCCATTTTTTAAAAAGGCTTCCCAGCTTTCCCTATGTCATAGCTATGGGAGCAGGTGTTGCCTACCCATATTGTCATCAAGCATTCCTCCCTGGTTTATTTCAAGGGAGTCTGTTTGCTTTTTATGACAGGCTTTGTGCTCTGTGGTGGAATCCAGTAAGTTTTTGGTTCTTTTCTAAATCTTGCGCCACTGCATTAAATAGAAGAACCAACAGCTTCCCCTACAACTCAGAAGCCAGAGCAGATTCACCGCTATATGGGAACCACCCTATTTTCCAAAGGGGACAGGCACCCCCTCCCTTAATGGGCTTGAGAGAAAACGTTCTCCCACTAAGTCCGTTAAAACCTGTTAATTACAGGGCAACCAAGTTGAATATGTGTGTTGCTGACAAGGAAACATTGGCTGAACCTGGGCGATGTAGTAATTGCTGAAGTTGGCATCTGCGACGTATGGGGCTGGCTGGTAGTAGCAAGTGACATTGGCCACATTGGGGATGATATTTTGCTCAGCCAGCACCCGGATGGCCAGCATGGTGATCAGATTTAAAGTCTGTCTCCTCTCGTGTCCCATCAGGCACACTGTGCTTTCATTCACCACGCCATGAAGGGTCATGAGATAGTCATACTTGCGGTCCTCCAATCCCACAAAGTGGTTCTGCAAGTACGACTCCAACTTCCGTTGCTGCTCCCCGATGTCTGAGAAGTCAATGAAAAACCTGGAACACATGTATCTCTGAAGAGACTTCATCTCTGCTTCCGAGGCAGCCCTGAAGCCTCTTACAAGGAGATTGCAATACTTAAGGAGACCACCTCCCCTGATCTCTTCTGGATTTCGGGTGGCAATGATCTTGTTGCAAAGGTGGTCAAAGGCTTCATTGAAATCCCCATAGACACTTTCCCCAATGATAGTTGGGTGAAAAGTTTCAGTCATTGGGTTTTCAGAACATTCGTAGAACAAGAGGAGCGAGTCTAGTTTGATTTGGAACGAATCGACGCTGAACTCAAATTGCCTTCTCAGAGAGTCCACAAATTTCAGCTCCACATTTTTGCCACTGTTGTTGGACAAGGAGATAAGACTCCATCGGTCTGAATCATTGCACACTTTCACCATTTTCTGCACATAGGCCTCCTACAATTTGAAACACATTAAGAAGAGGAAGAGAAAGAGAGAAAGAGGCAGATGAGGAAACTAGAAAAAAGCACCTCCTCTTCAGAGCCTTCATTTGCATTTGATCCCAGCTCCATCCTGCTCCAAGCTTGCAGCCCATCCGTTTACAGAGCCCAGGCATAAGAAAGAGACACTGTAAACAGATTTAGTATGTGGTTTTGCAGACATGCAGCTGCAGAGCTCCAAAGGGAGAGGGAGTGTACATGGCATGGCAACTGCACAAAGGACATATTCTGTAAGGATTTTATTCAGGTTTTTCATCCAGCGATATGGAATTGGTATATCCACATTTTCAGACAAAGCACCAAAGAAGGGACTCTCTTTGCAGGTTTGCAATTAAAATGTTGCAAAAGCAATTACTATCAAATTCTGATACTTGTACCATTAAAATAAATATCTAATTGATTCCCATTTGAGGGAGAGGAAATGCACATATATTCTGGGAATGATCTGAGAAATCATCCTATGTTTCCCTTTCTCCAAACCAACCCAGCAGATTAACACCTGAACTCAATCAAACCTCTTGGATGGAGCCTTTACTGAAGTCAATAGGACAAAACAACAACCACCCAGCAACACTCCTTGATTTCAAGGGGATTAAGTTTCCCTGAGGTGAATGAAGTTCAATGCTGTAGAGCCATCCTTCTCAGCACCATAGCCACAGATTATGCTAGCAGGGCTTCACAGGAATGCCCAATACTTCTGGGAAGATAACAGGTTGGAGAAAGGCCAACTGAAACTAAGGTGACCAGACATCCTTCTTTTCTAGGACACATCCTACATTTCAACCTTCTATCCAGGAAGAATTTTAAAACGTCCTTCATTTTGAGCATTACTGAGAAGCCTGAATATATATTTATGTGAGTGTTTTTAGCTTTTATTTGGTCATGTCCTCCATTTTTCTTGAATATCTTACACTTCACAGTGCCTTGTCCTCCTTTGCAGTGAGGACCTCTGGTCACCCTGGCAGTGAGGGCAATAAGCACTGGGGGGGAAACTTGGGGGCAACTAAGGAATGCATCCAAGGCTTTCAAAAAATCAAACCAGACAGTGGTAGAACAGAGTTCTTTCAGAAGGAAAAATCCAGCCTTTGCATCTCATTTGTACAGGAACTGAAAGGAAGACAAGGGAGCGCGGCTTCCCTCTAGCGGTCCCTTCCTGCAGCTCAACCAGATCCAAGCTGAATGCAGTTAAGACAAGGGAAGTCTGATAAGAAATCAGCTTATGTCCCAGCACTTGGGGGTTGATCTGAGTGATGGGTCAGACTGCAGTTCAAAGTTGTGGGGATCTCTTTTCACTCCAGGGACAAATATATGAAGCTGCTTATCAAGAGATTTCACCTGAACATTAGGAAGAACTTTTTGACAGTAAGAGCTTTTTAACAGTGGAATACACTCCCTCAAAGTGGAGGTTTTAAACAGGCTGGATGGCCATCTGTCAGGAGTGCTTTGATTATGAGTTCCTGCATGGTAGAATGGGGTTGGACTGGATGGCCCTTGCAGTCTCTTCCAACTCTGTGATCCTAACTCCTATATAGACTCCTCCCTCTCCTCCTTCTGAAGTCCCATCCCAAATTTCAGGAGGTAGCTTTCCTGTCATTAATCCTGTTCATTAACAGTGAGAGGTAGGGAATAGGAAAGGGATTTCCTCTTTCTGCATTTTGCGTGGTATTATTATTATTATTATTATTATTATTATTATTATTATTATTGTATGCTTTCATTTCTGACTTATGGTGACCCTAACCTATCCCAGGGTTTTCTTGGCAAGTCTCTGCAGAGGGGGTTTGCCATTGCCATCCTCTGAGGCTGAGAGAGTGTGACATGCTCAAGGTGACCCACCAGTATGTCTGTAAGCATTTTTTAAAGCCTACAGCACTCCATATTCTGACCCTGTTTAGCGTGCAAGATCAGATAGGTGACCCAGTGGGTTTCATTACTATTTTTTACAACTAGGCAAAACAAGGGCCAGCTCACCTAGCGGCCACATCCCTTCCCTTCTTGGAAATGTATTTGAGGAAGCAGACTGAAGTCTAGGAAAGCTCATACTGCCAGCTTCTTTCTTTCAGTGAGTCTCAGAGGTGCCACAAGATCTATGTACTGATTCTACAGGCTAACATGGCTATATCTTTGTATTATATCCCTGACCTCCTTAATGCAGTCCATCCATCTAGCATGTGGCCTTCCTCTCATCCTCCTTCCCTCTACCTTCCCTAGCATTATGGTCTTTTCTAGTGAGTTATGTCTTCTCATGGCACGGCCAAAGTATGACAGCCTCAGTTTTGAATTTTGAATTCTTCCCTTCTTGGCTCACTCTTCCAAAGGTTACACAAGCTGTACGGACCCAACAGGTCTGGCTTGGGTTGGGACTACAGCCCGGGGCAGACTGGGCTTACCTTGAGGGTGAGTGGGGTGATCTTCTCCTTGTTGACCCCTTCGGGGAGGAAGTCCAAGAGGCAGTCCAGGACAACGTCCTTGATGGTTTGGAACTCGCCTTCGCCCTTGAGGTCGGCGCAGAAGATGAGGTCCAAGTCCTTGTAGCCCAGGCCGCTGTCCTGGTGCAAGACATGACTGGCGGCTGAACCGTTGAGGCGCACGTCTCGAACCCCGATCCGCTTCTCCTCCAGGCGGCTGCGCACCACTTTCACAATCTGCCGGGGCTGCATCTCCAAGGTGGGGAAGTTGCCCCGGCCGTGGATTGGGATGGTCTCGCTCAGGATCCCGTCCAGACGCTGCACTTGAGCCCAGCTCAGCACATTGCACCGGCTGCTGTTGCTGCTATTGCTGCTGGTGGTGGCAATGGTCGCGGCACAGGGATCCTGGTGGGACAAAGGGACGCCAATATCCTCATCATCCTCTGGAGGAAGAGGAGCAGCAGGAGGCGTAAGAGGAGGAAGAGGGGGGTTTTCCTCATCTGCCATGCTCCAGCCCCAGCGGTGCTTTCCCTCGTCCAGCAGGGCTCCCCAAGGCCAACAAATACTCAACCTGATCCCTTCCTGAGTTGGCTTCCTCCTTCGATCCTAATAATAATAATAATAATAATAATAATAATAATAATAAAATTTATTTATATCCCGCCTCTCTAAGCAGATTTGAGTGGCTAACAATAATAAAACAATACTAAAACAATACAATAAAACATCATAACCCATAAACCCTCCCATCCACAATAAAATGCATTTTAATTATAAACTAAGTTGGGCCAACTGAGGGGCAATTGATGGGAGGAAACGAGGGAGAGGGATGGCAAAGCCATCAGTGCTTGGGCTCCATAGTCCTAGGGTCCGAAACACACTGCAGCAAGAGCCTAATTTGAGATGGCTTCAACTGCCCTGGCTCAATGCTAGGAAATGCTGGGACGTGTAGTTTCCTCAGACATGCACATCCCAGAGTTACTTCGCATTGAGTCAGAGC
>NW_024802942.1:899670-919612 GCF_019175285.1 Sceloporus undulatus
GATATTTATCACACTATGCTCTTAAAGAGGTACTATTCCAGTGTGACTCCTCTATCTGCCTCCTGTTGCATGCTGGGATTGGCAGTTTTAAGGAGGGGTATTTAGAATTCTCAGGCAGAGAAGTTCAGCTCCTTAAAACTGCCAATCCCAGCATGCAACAGGAGGCTGCTAGAGGAGTCACTCTGAATAGTAGCTCTTTAAGAGCATAGTGTGATAAACATCTAGGAGTTCCTAGAGAAAACACTTTTCTAGGCATTTGTAGGTTCCCCAACATGATTCTATGATCAACCTCTGACAGATGCTGACCACAGACTTCCACTGGAGGACCTGGAAATTCCTAGAGAGGTGTCCTCCTGGGTAAAGAGGACAGTATTTATTATTTGTGTTTTTTACACATTCACTGGGGGTCCTTCACCCCTAACCCCAGTGAATGTAGAGGGATCACTGTATGGCTTTTCTTTGGTCATCTCCTCCATTTTTCTGGAAGGTCCTACATTTTAGGGTGCACCCTAGAGCAGAGTAATCAGATGTTCTAACTCCAAAGGAATACAATGCACTGCAGTATGGAGGACATCCCAGAAAAATGGAGGATGTGACCAAAAAAGGTATTTTAATGCTCATAGAAATAGACAACCATGCTCCAGATGGAGGATCTTTTGGAATTTCTCCTGGACAGAAAGCTGAAATGTAGGACAGGTCCTGGAAAAGGAGGCTCCCTGGTCAACACTCTGACAAACCAAGCTGAATACCTCACCGAACTACAAATCCCAGGATTCCAAATGAAAAAGCCATGGCAGTTAAAGGGATGTCAAACTGCTTTATTTCCCTCACTCTGGAAATGGCTCAGCCATGGAAACCCACTGGGTGACCTTGGGCAATTCACACTCAGCCTCATGAGACTGGTCAGAAACCATTTGAAGGCACAACAAGTTCTTATAATAATGGAAAGCTGAATACTCCCCATCCTCATCCCAAAGTAGGCTATAAGCTCCTCTTTTGGTGCCAAAAGACACTGCAGAAATAATCCAGTTTGAGACCGCTTTAACTGCCCTGGCTCAATGCCAGGGAATTCTGGGAACTGTAGTTTTGTAAGACAATTAGTCTTCTCTGTCAGAAAGCGCTGGAGCCACAACAAACTACAATTCCCAGGACTCCCTAGCACTGAGCCAGAGCAGTTAAAGGGAAAAGACAATGGTACAAGAAAGGAAAAGGATGGTATAGTACCAAAGGTAGAGGAATGAAGGATAGTGAAAATAAGAGAAAATAGAATATACAAGGGGGAAGGAAGGGAATGATGAGAAAGAAAGATGAATAACGCAAGGAGAAGAACGAAGAAAGACGAATGGAAGAAGAAGAAGAAAGGAAATGCTATGTTCTAATAGATGTGCGTAGTAGAAAGTAAATAGTGTGTGTGTGTGTGTGTAATCTCTTTGTGTAATAAAATATTTTTAAAGCGCTCTCAAACTGGGTTATTTTTTGCAGTGCGTTTTTGACCCAAGGAAGGTAATTCTCAGTTATGCCTGTATTGAAAAGGCACCAGCTTTCCTTGACTCCAACAAGACAGCATCTCAAAGGGAGTTCCCCGCCATCCTTGCAACACTTGCTCCTTTTGGGGGTCTGGGATTCAGGCAAACGTTGCGTAGCAATAGCGGCCCCTGCCGGCCGAGAAGGAAGCTGCACCTGTCCAGTGGCAGGAGGGAGGTCTCATTTGGGATTCATTTTAATCCCGCTGGGAAAAGACCTCGGTTTGAGGAACAGTGTATGTATGTGTGTGTGTGTGTGTTTGTGAGTGTGGTGTCGTGTGCCTTCAAGTCATTCCCGACCCAAGGAGAGCCTATCATGGGGTTTTCTTGGAAAGATTTGTTGAGAGGAGGTTTGCCATTGCCTTCCCCTGAGGCTGAGAGAGTGTGGCTTGCCCAAAGTCACACTCTCTCAGGAGAAGGCTATGGCAAACTTCCTGTGAGCAAAACTTGCCACTTGCTGCCATAGGTTGGAAACCACTTGAAGGCACATGACCCCATACACACAACACACATGGGTTTCCATGACTGAACCAGGATTCGAACCCATGCTCTCCAGAGTGGTAGTCTAACACTCAAACCACCACGTCACATCCTCCTCCCTAAATGTTTCTGAGTGAGGTTGAATCTTCACTGTAGAAATAATGCAGTCCAAGACCGCTTTATCTCCCATCCCCCCATACAGTGGAATCCTGGATTTCTAGTTTGCTGTGGCACCAGAGCTCTCTGAGAGAAGGCTAAATATCTCTCAAAACTACAGATCCCAGCCTTCCATAGCACTGAGCCATGATGCTCAATGCACCAAGCTACCATTAAATTACAATCCAAATCCAGGTTCACCACAAAATTGAATGATATAAAATCTATAGTCAGTTCTACTTTGATACAAAACAATATGCAGCCAGCCCAGAGATGCAAATGATTTTTGTAGGGCGTTCTCTCACCTTATGTTCTCCTCCACAGAAATATACCATCAGATGTCTTCTATGTCCATGGCCTTTAACCTAAATCTCCTCATGCTTTGGCACCACCAGATCTCCAAAGCCAGTTAACACAGGATATGGACATTTATGGGTGCTCATAGTTTTTATTATAACCCCTCTCATCCATTTCACATCACTGGTACCTCATTCACACACAACGATTTGGGATCAGCCGCTGCTACACATCACGCCTATCTTCAATGTCCATTGAGTGCATCGTAATACAGTGGTCCCTCCACATTTGCTGGATTTAGGGGTGAAGGACCTCTGTGAATGTGGAAAAATCACAAATAATAATAATTAAAATAATATCTGAGAGAACACCTCTCTAGGATCTTCAGGTCCTCCAGTACAACATCTGCCAGAAACTGATCACAGAATCATGCTGGAGGACCTATAAATGCTTAGAGAAGTGTTTTCTCTAGGAACTCCCAGGTTGTCCAGTGCAACTCTATGGTCAATTTCAGCCACAGTTGTGCTGAATGACTTAGAGATTCCTAGAGAGAACATATTGATCAAAACTGCAAATAATCATATATGCAAAAGCCAAAGCCACACAAATGTGGAGTGGCTGTAATCAGAAGATTCAGTGCTTTGTCCCACTGTTGCCAGGTATTTTTGGCCTAAAGCCAATTGCTAGTCCTATTTAGTCTTATTAAATCAATGAAATTTATGTAAGTGTGGATGTGCCAAGTTAATTCAATGAGTCTGCCCTTATTAAGACTACCAATTGGATTCAGGTGTTGTGGAGTTAGGTGCATGCCAAAAAATCTGTCCAAAGCACAGGATCTCATTAGCTATCATGATTTTTGTATATAATGAGAGATTACACATTTGTCAGTGGCCTTTGCCCTTAAAATTACCAATAATCCCCCCCCCCCCGCACAAAAACATGGAAATAAGACATAGAGCCTCTGCCTCATTATTATTTGATGCAGTCCCCACAAAACTGACATATCAATCCCCACCACAAGAACGGCAGATGGGTAACACACCAGCTGCGTGCCCCACTGCTGCCACCACTGGGTTTTTAAGCTTTTTAAAATTTAAGTAATTGCTTCTTTGTATCACTCCAAAATCTAGGCCAGCCGAATATATTTTGGTGCCTGATGCAAAGGATACGGTTGTATCCATGAACAAAAGCCAGATGGATTGGCAGCTGAATCTTCCTTCAACACTCATAATGAGATATAGAGTCCTTCCCTGCACCTGAGGGAAGCAAACAAATCGAAGAGAACCAGACAGAGGCATACAGTTCTGTCCTCCAAGACATTGGAAAGCCCAAGGACTCATGAGAAACATCTTTGGCATTGCGCCTCTCTATCTAAGGGTAGGGCCGATTGGCCCTGTGATAAATAAATGATACTCTTGTTTAAAAGTTTGTTGTTGTTGTGTGCCTTCAAATCATTTCTGACTTAGAGCAACACAGGACAACCCAATCATGGGATTTCCTTGGTAGAATTTGTTCAGTGGGGTTGCCATAGCCTTGCCCTGAGGTTGAGAGTGTGATTTTCCCAAAGTATCCAGAATTATATTATTTTCCTAGTCTGGGAATCGAAGGAATAGACAGATTCTGAGAAATTACTGTAAATAAAATACTACAGCAGATGCTGAGTATAGGGCTTATTTTCAGAATCTGTTCAATGTCACAGCTTTAGAACTGGGAGAAACAGATAGTCTGGGATCAAACACTATGGTTTAACAAAAGTTAGGTCAAGTTAGCCACACAGAGATTCACTCATGCACTAAAAGAAGCCTCATTTGAGGAAGGAAATGTTGGAAGTAGAATCCAAAACATGATCACAATTGAGATATGTTTACCAACTACAGACTGAAGCAATGAAACAATGCCCCCTAAATAATGATAAACCAGAAGATTTGTTCATTTATTTCATTATCATTGATCAAGAATTTAAGAATGTGAAAAAAGGGCAGCAGTTAAAGACAAAGTGTATATATTAAAAGCAGAATCAAAGTAGCAAAAGAATTTTTAAAATGAGAAAAATAGTAAGTATGTCACTCAATTTTTTTTTAAAAAAAGCATGCATACATATGGAGTGTGGTTCTGTATGGAATGGATCTGAAACATGAATTATAGGTAACAAGAAAGAAAAGAAGCTACAATGGTTTGAAATCTGGTGTTTAAGAATAATGTCCCGTTGGAGAGGAAGTGGGTGTGATGGAAAAACTGAATGAAGTGTTCTAAAATATCACCCACTCCATATCTATAACCATCCATTTTAAGCACTGCTGTATATTAATTCATATCTTTCTGCACAGATTATGAACTTTATCGCACTGGGTTCTCGGCCCAGCCCGGCAGGAAACGGAAACGAATGGGGGACGGATTTTACCGCACACACCCGTCCCTCACTCATTCCATTCCCCCTCTCATCCCTGCCCATTCCATTCCAGAGGGAATGCTTTTTGAGAACTGTTCACAACAGTTCTCAAAAATTCCCCCCTCTGGAACGGTTTAAGAACGGAAGAGAGGGGGAACGGAACGAATGAGGGACGGGTGCGTGCAGTAAAATCCGTCCCCCACTCGTTCTGCACTCATCCCTGCTTCTTCCGTTCCGTGCTCAGAACAGAACAGAAGGAGCCAATGCAATAAAGCTCTATGACTGGGTAAGGAGTAATGGAGTTTAGGGGCTCTTTCACACTGTTCAGTTGTGCCACTACGATTCCATTTTGCCTACTATGGCAATATCACATGGAATCCTAGGTACTGTAGTTTGGTGAGGCACTAGAGGAATTCTCTGGCAGAGATCACTACCTTTTGGTTGTTGTTAATTGCCTTTGAGTTGATTTTGACCCAAGTAACCCTATGGATGAGAGACCACCAAGTCACCCTATCCTCAACTGCCCTGCTCAGCTCTTGCAAACTTGTGGTTTTGGCTTCTCTGATTGAATCTATCCACTTGGAATATAGTCTTTTTATTGCCCTCAATTTTACCAAGCATTCTAATCAGTCCAACCCCCTGTCATGCAGGAAATCTAAATCAAAGCATCCCCAACAGATGTCCATCCAGCCTCTGTTTAAAGACCTCTAAGGAAGGAGACTCCACTACACTATGAAGGAGTTTGTTCCACTGCCGAACAGCCCTTACTGTCAGGAAGTTCCTCCTAATATTGACGTGGAATCTCTTCTCCTGGAACTTGCATCCATTGCTCCGGTCCTAGTCTCTGGAGCAGCAGAAAACAAGCTTGTTCCCTCCTCAATATGACATCCATTCAAGTATTTAAACAGGGCTATCATATCACCTCTTAACCTTCTCTTCTCCAGGCTAAACATCCCCAGCTCCCTAAGTCATTCCTCATAGGACATGGTTTCCAGACCCTTCACCATTTTAGTCAACCTCCTTTGGACACGCTACAGTTTCTCAACATCCTTTTTAAGTTGTGGTGCCCAGAACTGGACACAATATTCCAGGTGGGGTCTGACCAGAGCAGAACAGAGTGGCACTATTACTTCTCATTTTATAGCCAAAGTATGATAGCCACAGTTGAGTCATCTTAGCTTCTATGGAGAATTCAGTCTTGATTTGTTCTAGGACCCTTTTATTTGGTCTTTTTAGTAGCCCACAGTATTGTAGAATTCTTCTCAACACCACATCTCAAATGAGTCAATTTTCTCCCTATCAGCTTTCTCCACTGTCAAGCTCTCGCAGCCAGACCTAAATTTTTCATCCCAGGATTCCATAGAATGGTAGATAAAGTGAAAACATAGTATTGTAACAGTGAAATGTAATGGTTTGTGGCAAGACTTAGTAACTGTGTCCCCATCTGTGTCATGTGTTTCCCTGTGGGTAAGTGTACCTATTTGAGGTTTGGAGGCTGTCTGTAGGTGAGTAAAGTTCTACCACCAAGAGCCCTAATGGTATCACCCATTACTTTTGGAGATCTCTCATTCATAGTCATAAATCAAAGCCAATGTGATGGCAAATAGTATATAATCTGGAGTTAAGGGTGAGTAGCGAAGTATCCAGGTTTGCTGATGATATCAAACTTGTCACACAGAGAAGTAAGAAAACAGAGTGTTTAAAGGAACTATCCATTATGCCAAATCTATTTTGGGGAATGAGTTTCAGCATCTTGGAGAACTTCCTTTCAAGTTCTATGCTAAAACCTGGAGCAGATTCACCTCCCCATGAAATGGAAGCCAGGAGCTGTCCAGACACCGAGCCATACAACTGTACAGTTGCAAGGAACACAAAAGCTTCTCTATTCCAAGTTCTTGCTAATGCAGGAACCCACAGAAAAAGCATCCCCAACATTTCGTTCCCCCAAAATCTGTTTAAAGAATTCCAATAAAGAAGAGGCCGCCATCTTTCAAGATAGTGCATTCCACTTTCAAACAGCTCTTTTTGTCAGGAAGGTCTTTTTAATTCCAATCGTTTATGTTACCCAATGCCTTCAATAAGCTGAAATCTTGTAGCATAATAATCAGTAATTTAAAATGTGATAATTATATTACTAACTTGTTGGAAACATTTGCATAGGTTAAATAGGCCATCTTGGTTACACTTACATACTGTTGCTGGCGTCATTGCATTAACTGAGTTCATGAACATATTCCATATCATTATAATGCAGAATGTACATGTGGTTAAGAGAACAATTATTTGCTGAGTTTTAAAATTTTAATATGATTGCACTGAAAGGTTTGCTTTGAAAGGGTATTCAAAAAGATTGAAAGAATATCAATCCATGCCAGTCTAACAGAGATCTAACAGTAGATCCACATCTTGTACTACTAGATCTCTGGAAATTATGCAGGAGATCAGCAAGGATTTCTTACTCTAATTATTTTAAAATAGTGGCAATGAAATGAAACTTCTTTCTTCATTCTTCACTCTCTTTTCCAAATTATACTGCTGAAATGAAGACAATGAAAGGAAACTTGACATGGACTTTTATGTGAAAATAATAATAATAATAATAATAATAATAATAATAATAATAATATCCCACCTTTATACAAAATGCAATCGAGATGGCTTACAAGATTAAAAATATACAATCCAAACACTCAAACCCCCCCTTAAAATACAATTAAACAATGTCGAATTTAAAACATAAAACATACTTAAAAACAATACAATAACTGTGGTAAAGTCAGAGGTCAGCAATTAGATATAGCCGGAGAACTATTCAGGAAAGGCCTGATGGAAGATATCCGTCTTTATAGCTTTTTAAAAGCTGTTTAGAGTGGTAATATGATGGATCTCGTCTGGCAGGCCATTCCACAATCTGGGAGCAACAGCTGTGAAGGTTTTCTGGGAGGTTGTAGACAGCCTTGTTTTACAAGGCTATAACAGATTTTTGCCCAAGGATCTAAGTGTGCGGGGAGGATTATATGGAAGGAGGCAGTCCCGAAGATAGGTTGGAGCCAAGCCATTTAGACGGTGCATCTGTTACTCAAAAGAAATAAATTTTGCATCCTTTGGACATAGAGGTTAGTGTTTCAAGGTTTATTTGTTTTTAGGTACATCTCGGAATCTGTCTATATCACATCAGTAGAAGCTAGAACCAGTCCTATGTGGCCTGCCTAGACAACCAGCAAAACTAGGAAGTACATCAAGTGTCCCTGTCATATATGACGAGTCACATGTTTTTGCTTTGTGGGTCACATATTTAATAGCCTAGTTTATTTGATTTACTTCCCACATCACAAAAAGATATGTCAGGCAAACATCCCTAAGCCAAATTTACATTTAAAAAGAATCTTTCCTAACTGAAAAAAAAGTAGTAGGAGGTAGGTTAACTATGGTCTTCAAACAGAAACCAGGCTCCTTCCCACTGGATGTATAACCCGCATTCTGCTCCATCTCCACTCCAGTAGCTCAAGCGATTCCAAAAGGTTCCTCGTAATCACTAAGAAAAGGGATCCCTTGTCATCCCCTTTGGAGCCAGGGAAAGTGGAGCAGCCCTTTAGCCCTTCAGCCAGTCAACCGCCCCCGAACCCCTTTGGAAGGCTGCGGCCCCGACCGGAGCCTTTATTGTCTCCAGCGACCCCAAGGTGCCTTGTGTCTTCCAAAGTCCCACTGCTTGCCTTTGGAGGGAGGCAAAAAACACCACCACAAACTGCCAATGCCTTTCTGGGGACTTGGGAACTGCTGATCTGAAGCCCCTGGTGTCTGTGGCCTGGGACCACGGCCGCTCCAAGACCCCCCATGGGTATGGGAAATCACTCACTTCCTGCCTCGAGCCCTCCTCCCTCCCTTTCCACCTCTCACCTGCAGGTGCCCCAATCTACCTGGGGGCTCATGGGAAGCGGCGGCAGGATAAGTGTGAGTGTGTGAGAGCAAGTGCCTACCCAGGGCCTCGGGGGTGGCAGCAGAGCAGGTGAGGAGGAAGAGGGACCAGAGGGCCGCGGAAGGTAGCGGAGAGGAGGCGGTGGAAGTGGGTGAGGAAGTGGATGAGACAGAGGACGAGACTGTGGAAAAGATGGAGGCAAGGTCAAGGAACCTGGGAGGAGGAGGAGGTGGACGGACCCCCCCCCCCTTTATTTTCTTTTTTTTAAAAAATCTTATTGAAAAATCACTAGATTGCTAAAGCAACCATTTGCCTTTGCAGGTGAGTGGCTGCTTCAGCAATATAGTGATTTTTCAATTAAGTTGATTTTTTTAAAAAAGAAAAAGAAAAACAGCACTGGGGGTGTCTCTGGGGAGGGATGGTAATGGCCCACTGCCATTTGTCCCTCCCGCAGAAAAAGAATCAACTCTGATCTGGCATTCCCACTTGTTGGGAGCACTTCAGAATCAATTCCTAGGAAAAGAACCACCAAAAAACTAGTATCAGGACACCCTGGGTGTTTTACGCTTGCTCCACTTTTTTCCCACTGGAATCGAGATCAGATTCAATTTCCAGTGGGAACTAGGGGCATATACCTTGAATCAAGATTTGGAATTTATCCTAGTGGGAATGACTCCCATGGCTGGAATCCTGTTAGTGTCATACATAAAGGTAAGTGTGGCTTATGTGCTTGTATATCTGTTTTTTAATGGGATGCAGAGAGCAGTTCTGTAGCCCTTTGTGCATCAGCCAAAGCATCACCAGCCTGCCATCAGTGAACTCCCAGAGAGGATTCTGCTGCTGCTTATTCTGTTCATGAACACACACCCTTATCCTCCCCCCTCCCAGACCAGACCATTTACTATATCTTCATTATTAGAATTGCCACCTCTATCCTCCTCCTCTCCACCATTAAGTTGGGGAAGGGGGGTTGGCAAACCCTACCAGGGCTTGGAAGGTGATGTTGTGGGAAGAGGACATGGAACTTCATGGATGGAGCAGCATGACACCCTACTGGACGAATACAAATCTTGGCATATGCCAAATAAGTCAGTAGTAGTTTTCACTGCACTTCAATACTTGAGTGTGTTGAACCACAAGAATTTCAAGAGAAATCACTTCTATTTAATTTCATAAAAAGGGCCAACAACTGATAGGTTTATCTGAAATGTTTATGAAGTCATCAGGATTGTGTATTCACATGCAATATACCCACTGGAAAGACAAATTATAGCCTCCTACCTCATGGTCAGAACTGAAAAAAGTAGTAAAAGCAGTGTATAAAAATCAATTTGTTAGAAGGCCTGGTGCCCATTTCCTCAGCTGCCATGGAAAGTATTTAAACTACCTTCAGGCTAAGCGATTTGGCATTTATGATAACTTTGGGTGCACAGAGAAAGCCTGTTAAGGCCAAAGAGACCAATTTTTGCAAAAATGTAATAATATAACATAAACTGATTCATTTGGACTTTGTCAATGCTGGTTTTGTGGGCATTGTGATAAATATTGTAAAAAGCTATGAATAGCACATACTGGCTCAGCCTACACTGTGATTTAAATATGTGCCATAGTATTTTTTTTTTTCCACCATTGGTCAGCTGATGAAGCTTCACACATATCTCATGTTATGAGATTTTGTATTAAATTATATCAAACACAACAATATGCCTCCAGTCATTCATCTGAGACACTTTCACATGGCACAGTTATAGCACTATGATTCCACTTCCACTGCCTTGACTCCATCCGATGGACTCTTGGGATTTGCAGTTTAGGGAGAGGCATTTATGATTTTCAACCATGAAGCTCCAGTGCTTCACCAAACTACAGACCCCAGGATTCCATAGGATACAGCGATGGCAGTCAAAGTGCTATAATTGTATAGTGTGAAAGGGCCTCTGGTGTAGAAGGTGAATAATGGCTTGGATCCATAGTTTGCTTCCAACAGTGGCAACAACCCCTGAGCACAGAAGAGAAGGAAACAGAGACCATTTTTCCAGTTTCCTTTTGCAGCCCCCACTATTAACTCCTTCATTGTTTGGAAGGGTCCCACAACCTTCCAGAGCCAATTAATGCTGGAAGTGGAGAATATCACAGAGAAGTGCAGAGTGAGAGAAGCATTGAAAAAAATGCCCCCCTTCAGCGGTATTTCTCCATTGGATCTAAATCTTCTGCAGACGGAAGGAACCTTTGTGTTGCACTTTGAGCAAAATCTGGATCTACCAAACAGGAATGGAGGAGGGAATTTGCGGTGCACAATTATACTTCTTAATTCCCATTGGCTTCAATGGTATTCAAGAAATATTGCATAACTGTGTGCTTGCCTGCGGTACCACCTCAATCCTAAACATATTTGTTGGATCCAAAGCAACCTGAGTGGAAGACAAAAAGTGAGTAGCTCTGTTCTTCCCATTTTTTAAATAAAATATTTGTCATGTAGTGCTTTAATGAGCATTTTCTACAACAAAAGTTGTGCACAATTGCTTATATAAGTGGAGTTATATGCCTCTACTTTCTACCCAACAGACATGATGAATATCATATTTAGACCAATATCTGCTCATGGATGTGTAGTGAGAATAGTAGATTTGTTTTTCAAATGCTGTCCTCAAAAACTTGTTTTGAAACTGATTTTAGTTCAGATGCAGTTGTGTCTCTGTTGCATGATGGTTTCTTGCTGTATCTTCCTATTTCAACATTTGTCTGTTTAGACTGAAAAATACTTTCTTCTTTGATGTGATTTTAAAACTTAGTAACAGTTTGCCTACAATAAAAATCCGTCAGCTCTGTAAATTGAAATTTATTTTTTAAAAGGTTTTAGTATTGTACAGTTTTGTTTTTGTCTTCTTAATTTATTTCTTCTTATATTTTTATATCAAAATAATGTTCCACTCATTCTCCTCCATAAAATGCTAATAGCTTTCAGGGACTGCATTGTTTAAAAAAATATGGTCTGTACAATATCCTAAATTATCATGATATTCATTAAACAAATCCATTTAATCTCCCCTCCCCCAAGAAACCCACATCATAAATTTATGTTATTTTATGCTGTAATCGTGTGAACTGAGGGACAAAAACTATTTGTCAAAGATTACAAATATTACAAGGAAAACCAGACATTCAGAATGTTTTTTAAAATTCAACTTTAATAAGGATTTGCACAGAGTTACTTAAAAAAAAAAAGCTCTTATTTTTATCATCAAGAAAGGCAACAAATTAATATATAATTGCTTCCAGAAATATTTTTCCATGATGTAATGAAAAACAGAAAGAAAACAATCATAAGAGGAAGGGGCAGAAAGGATATGCATAAGAACTGCTCACTGCAAACAATATTTGGGAGAGAATCTTATACAGAAATATGTGTAATGTATTTTGGTCTATAAGTTATTTTCCTCTTATGGAGGGGGTACTCTTTAACTATTCTCATGGGGAAAGATGATGACAAGAAAAAGAAGAAGAAGGAGAAGAAGAAGGAGGAGGAGGAGAAGAAGTATTTAATGTGGTGTTGTTGTGTGTCTTCAAGTTGTTTCCAGCTTTTGGCAACTCTAAGGCAACTCTATCATACCGTTTTCTGGGGTGACTTGCCCAAGTCACCCAGTGAGTTTCCATGGCTGAGCAGAGATTTGAACCCTGGTCTCCAGAGTCCTAGTCCAAAGCTCAAACCACTGCTCCATTACACAACCCAAAATATAACTTACATCATATAGCATCACAGAGGTTATGATTATGAACTCCTTAGTTTAACCAATTCTTATGGAAAAAGAGAATAACCTTGGGAAATGTCTGGGGATTTTGAGATGAGATCATCACCAGTAGTGGTTAGAAGTAGAATCACCTCAGTGGTATCATCGCAATTGCCATGGACACTGTTACACTACGCAATTATTGTGTAGCACTATAGCACTTTAACTGCCATGGTTCCATCTCATGGAATCCTGAGATTTGGAGCTTAGGGAGGAGTATTGCCCCTTTTCTTCCCAAAATTGTCATAATGTCCAAAGCCAGACAAAAAACAATTTACTCTTAGCTGTGACTTACTAAAACAATCCAACCCAAACTGGCTTGCTTTAGTAATCTGTAAGAGTATCACAGTTTAGAGTAACACTTTAATGCAGTTAATCAAAATAGAACCTTCCAGGCTCTTTACAGCCATGACAGGTGCAGTGTCTCATGAGTCTGAAGCTTTCCCAGACTTATCTAGAGAAAGATAAGCCATAGTTCAGTGTTATGCGCCAATGTAGCCAGTATATTTCCATTACAAACAGAGCACAACCCCATATTTATCTCTATTTATCTCTCTGTCACACTCGCTGATTATTAGTGGCATGGTTTTTCTTTATATCCCCAAAAGCAAAAGAACCAGGGATTCCTCCTCCTCCTCCTCCTCCTCCTCCTCCTCCTCCTCAATAAAAGCCTTTGCTGAAATTCCAGAGAATATCCATATAGGAGGAATAGGTACATAGATACAGAAACTTCCCATTCTGTTTCTTCACCCACATAACTGGGGCATATTTAGACAAGGTAGGAGGACTCGAGTTTGGATAAGTTACGACTTGGACTACAACCCCCAGAGTTCTTGGGCGAAACTTTTCTAAACTCTAGTATAGCCAACCCAAGGCTGCAGATTTTGGAACAGCATTAAAATATGATAAACTGCCAATTATACTGCCAAAATTCCATGTACTGTACCATGAGGTGAAACTGTTACTTAAGAACAGTTTCGGAAGGGCTGTAGCTTAAATAATGGGAGCTCCAGAGCTTTTTTCCTTGAGCTCCAAAGTGGCTTTTGCTTCCTTTTCAGACACAGTTAATGTTTTTCAATAAATTCCAACTGATAAACGTCCACATAATATTTTATCTTACTTAATTGCTGTAAGAAATTGAATGTTAGTTGCTTCGAAGTAACACATGCCCAGTAAATGTTTCTAGGTTGTATATTGTTCTAGCATCTGTGTCAAATTATATTATTCCTGTTAAGTAAAGCAATAAAAAAGAGATAATTTAAAAACCAGCCAATCCCTTCCAGGCATATGGGACATGTTATTTCACTTAATTGTAGCATCTCAATGTTAACCATTTACATTCTTCAATATCTTTAGTTTGGCATTGAAGAACCACAACATACAGCAACCCTTTCATTGCTGAGCTCCAATATGCCCTAGACCCTCACTGACCTCTCAAGGTTCATTTCACACATACAAACACACACACACACACACACACACACACACACAAATTCAGTTGAAAATATACTTTCACAGGCCTCATAAAACAGCTGTGAAGATTAAAAATGCCATTGCTAAGAGTGCCCACCTTCAAATAGCCACATATCTTCCTGGAAAGTGACCAGAAGTGATGCAACATCAGTTTTGGCCACCCAAAAAAGGCAGTTGTAATGGTGTACTCTCCATTACTCTGGAAAAGTTAAACACGGTGCAATGCAGCCTCACAGAGTCCAGAGTATGCCCATCCCTTGCATGGTCACATGCTAAAATTGTTGGTGTAGCAAATATCCCCCAAGAATGCTATTTTTTGCTAAATGCACTGGACTTCAGACATTAATAAAGACTGGAGATAAAATGAAAGCAATAGGTCAAATAGGCTGGGAATGATTAGTTGTTTCAAGTTTAATAAACTTCAAGCTCAAAGTGATTGGCTTGAAGAGGTCATGGCCCTGTTCCAAAAGTATACATGTGCCAGAGAGTGGCTATCCATTGCCTCCTGGCTTTGTGTCATTTTGCTTTCCTAGCATCCTTAACCCTGATGATCCCATCTCATCCGCTATGAGATTATTTGTGGTTTGTAAACTGAACAGCAGCTGTAACCAAGCAAAGGAGAGTTTAAGCCAGGTGAAAGAAGCTATTTATATCCTGGAAAGTTGCCAAATAGATTTTACTAGAAAGAATTTACTAGCAAAAATGCATGATGTGCATTCTATATACATGAGATGACCATCAGAATTTAATAAATGAATTAGCAAAATGTTTAAGTTTTGGCTTTCTCCACTTGGCTCAAACAAATGACTTTTGTTTTATTTTATAAATGACACTGAAGTTAAGGGCCAGGATAATGTTTCCAAATAGCTGAGCAACAATGCAATCCTTTATGTATCTACAGAGAGAAATAATTCCTGTTATGTTAAATGGGTCCTGTTTCCTCATGAGGTATAAGTACTTCTCTAAAGGGGAAATAAATCACATTTAGTTTAGAGACTCACATCTGTAAGTGGACACAGACCCTTTAACTTCTCATTTGCCCTCTTTGAGTTGAGATCTGCTGCTTTTCCTTAACAAGCACCCTCTGCTTCCTCTCTGAACAACTCAGCTTTGCCAACCCTTCCCAGGAAGGTTTGTGTGTCTGTGGGAAATTTGAAATACTGATAATGTTGTTCCCCTCTCTAGTCTTCACTTTAGAGTGTTTTTGTTTATTGCATGTTTCCTGTGCCCATGTATTGTATATTGAAAGGGATAAGTGAGATTGTGGGTTTGTATTATGGAATTTTTTACCATTTAGAAGGCATTAGTCTATTGCCTCCTGGAAAATAATACTCCTAATACAGTGTTTCCCAAACTTTGGTTTGCCAGATGTTTTGTATTTTAACTCCCAGAAGCCCTTGCCAGTTTGGCCACCAATCAGGAATTCTGGGAGATGAAGTGCAAAACATAAGAAAGACCAAAGTTTGGAAAAATTGCACTAATATGTGGAGTTCATTTCTTTCTGCATAGCTGCTGCTGTGCATAAAACAACTTATTTAAATCTGAATTTATAGACAAATGTTTGTCAGGGGTGTGTGGTGCTATGGACTTGTAGTTCCAGATACCACAGTCCTGTTGACTTTTGATATGGGAAAAAGTAGAGTGAACAGAATGATGCAGAGTGCATATAGCGTGGAGAGCCAAGAATTGTGAAGCCTTGTTGGCTTTTGTACCTACCAGGTATCAGTGGAGAATGTGTGGCTCACCACACGTTGACGAACTAACACTTCCATCATCCCTCATCATTTGACAGACTGGCTAGGACTGATGGAGACTGGAGGTTCAACAGCCTTGTGAGAGCCATAAGCTTCTCAGCCCTGTTGTATGGACATCCTGAGTTTATTACATGGGTGAAAGATATGCCTGGTACAGTTCTCCCTTTTGTGGCCACTCTTAAGAGGTACAGGTGTCCTAGCAACTCTAGAACCCTAGAAACCTGGCTCAATCATGGAATCACACTGGGTAGCAGTGAGCAGGTTGCATTACTCAGCCTTGAAGGGTGGCCATGGCAGGCCTCCTGTGGGGAGGCTTACTGGGAAGGTCCAGTGATGGGTGCACTTTGGGGTCCCCATGGGTTGGAAGTGGCTTGGGGGCACACAGCAATAGCAAGTACATCTCTATACCACTTATCAGTGCACTTAAGTACTCCCTTATTGGCTTACAATGTGTAATCCAATTGCCCTCAACAAGCTGCAATCTTGGAAGGATGCCAAGCTGAGTCAACCCTAGAGCCCCTGGCTGGTATTCAACTCACCAACCTTGTGGTTTGTGAGTGAGTGGCTTCAGTACCAACATTTAATCACTGTGCCACCAGCAGCAGCCTACAACACAACAACCACCTGGCACATACCATTGCTCCCAATCTCCCTGGGGCAACCCAAATCCCCCCACCTCAGGCTGCATCCACACTGAGGAAATGATCCGGTTTGACACCACTTTAACTGCTATGGCTCAATGCTATGGAATTCTGGTAGTTTGTTGTGGTGCCAGAGCTTTGCTCAACTAAAAACAAAACAAAAACTAGGGGTCAGCAAGGCAAATCTGTTGTTGATTGATTGGGGAAGGTTTGCAAAAATTACGAACAGCTTAAAGCCATTGGAAGCAAACTGTTATCACCACTCAGTTAAAGTGATTAGTGTGAAAGGATGCAATGGGGGCCTCTGATAAATTGGAGTCTCTCCATTTATTAGAAATTTCTCCCCAGATAGCAAAAGGGTTAAATGTGGGAGGAGGTATAGTTAAATTTTAATGAGGTTAAAATCACAGGTGATGAAATGGCAACTGTGCAATGAGATGTACAGTTGGGGAGAAGCACAAACCTTCGATATGGTTCACTTATAAGCTTACAGCTTAACCCCTTTTGACTGTCTGCTTTCCTGTCCTTGGATACATTTCCTGACACAATAAATGCAGGGTTTTTCTTTCTACCTTACTGGAACATCCTGAAAAATTACTCCTATTTCTGTCATATGCTCATCCTGCACTCTGCATAATATAAGTACCAAATAGTCCTACAAATACTAAGGGCCATTCAAGGTTGGCTTCTTGACTGAGAGATGAAAGACAAGGACAGCTCTGAAAGAGCCTACCTGGAATGACTGGGCTCAAGGTTTGTCTCAGACACAATTTGTAACCTTGTAGGTCTAACATAGGTGTAACCAGGGTGTAACGAAGGTAATGGAATGAGTTGTAACATCTGATGCTTTCTGGTTAGCTACATTTTAGAGCATTTTAGAGGCATTTTGAGCAGACTTAAATAAAGGCCCGTTCCTGACGGGCAAAAAGTACATGCTCCGCGCGTACTAGGGTTAGAAAGGCATGTCACTTCCTGATGCCCCTTACCCTAATACGCGCGAAGCACATAGAAAATGGCAGCGCCCTTTACAGATGGGCGCCGCCATGACTATGTCATGACCGTGCTGTCTCCAAACGAGGCGGCGTGGAAGTGACGTAGTCACGCTGCGCGAGAGCGCCTGGGGTGCTCTTTTGGCAGCGCAGGAAGGAGCTCCGTTTCGGAGCTCCTTCCAGGATTTGCATTGCTAGTGCAGCCTCTACATGGCTGCACCAGCAATGCAAATGAGAAAGGGGCCGAGCGACCCCTTTCTCTTGGTCCCCGCCGTTGCCGGGTGTACTTGGGGCTTGAAGCTCCAAGGGCACCCATTTCCAGGCCGCAGGGAAAGGAGCGCATACAGGCCGCCCCAAATGGGCGGTCTGTAAAGCGCCAAAGTTTACATTTCAGTCCCTTGATAATCCTAAAGGGCTTTTTTGAAAAAGTGAAAAAATGTTGGATTATAGCTTTGGAAACCAGGGTTTGATTCCTAGCTCTGCCATGAAACCCACTGGAAGACCTTGGGCAAGTCACATGCTCTCAGCCTTGGGGAAAGGCAATGGAAAATCTCTGAACAAATCTTGCCACGAAAACCCCATGATAGGTTCACCTTAAGGTTGCCATAAGTCGGAAGCTACTTTGAAGGCAGATCACCACAACCAAAAATTAGGTGGTGGTGGAGGGGGGTTGCAGTGAGTTATGGAATGAATTACTTTCTAAAAGTAACTTTCCCAGTTCTTGTCTCACCCTTCTTCCACTCCACACCGCATGGGATATAAGCATAAAAGATAGAATTGGCTCTGACTACTTAACCACAATTGTAATGTGCATAATCTCCATGTTCAGAGATAGGATATCTCTGACTCCCTTATAGAGGTGTGCATATTTTCACTACCATGCCCTGCTTTTCACCTTCCCTATGGCATCTGTCCAATTCCTACCAAAGCCAGAATATTAAACTAACAGGACTAGCAATGTGACGCAGTGTGGCATTTCTTCTGTATTTACAGAACACTTACTGATATACAGTAAAAGACTATTGACATCACTACCATGGTTACTACATTAATTTATGTTTATTTATTGCATGACTTTAGTGTTGAGACGTTCCAAACATAACAAGAAGCTTCCTTTCCAATACAGCATAAATAAAATCTCAAGGCACAATGTGAAGATGTAGCCAAGGTTGTCTCTGTGTGTTGTTGTGTGCCTTCAAGTTGTTTCCTAAGGCAACCTTTCATGGGATTTTCTTGGCAAGATTTGTTCAGACAAGGTTTGCCATTGCCTTCTCCTGATGCTGACAGCATGTGACATGCCCAAGGTCACCCAGTGAGTTTCCATGGCTGAGTGTAGTATTTTTTTGTCAGTGTAGAAGTCATTTACCCCCCCCCCCCCCAATAAAATAAAATAAACCAGCTTCACCTCACATTTTCCTAGTTTGCAGTGACCCTGTTACTGCCACACCTACTTGCAATAAAACAAATTCAAATTGTGCTGACTGGCACACATTTCCCATGCCCAAATTCAAATTGGTACAAAAGGGATGAGCTATTTTTTCTTCCCAATACGTCAAAACCTATCAACCAATAGCCTTATTGTTTACCTGTCAATCTTGCCAGATTGCACCCTCAATGATTGCCTCCCACATCCAACCCTCCCCCCCTTCACATCCCAATGAGTGATCAGCTGTGGTGCAGCTTCCAGACTCTTAGGACACATGTATCATTGAACCACCATACCTCCAAAGTGACCCGAAGCAGCTTTATTTTGGCCTGTCTGTATAGGGCCAAAATGTGTTTTTTAATGTCCCTTGACACATGCACACATATAGAGACACACAGAATGGAAGCTGCCGAACTCCTTCATGGTGATAACTGGCAATGAAATGCTTCACCCCAATTGCTGCCAACCCTTTCCCAGCAGAGTCCCACTGGTGAAGTTGCTCCAAGGTCAAAGAATGGAGAGTCAGTAGTCCAATCTACTCCCTCACCATTGATCTCATGGCTGGGCTCAGCAGCAGCCAAGGCAAAATGCTCTTTTATTGGCAATTGCAGTGAAAGAGATGGGCAGCTTTCTTCCCCATGGTATTTTGCAGTTAATGCTTGTCTGAGCTACCCCCTTTCTCTTCTTCCCCTACCCAAGTGAGCAAGCCACTAAATGAGTGAGGGAGAGCAACCCAACCCCTCCTAATGCAGAGGGATGACTGCCTGTGTGTGTGTGTGTATATACATACACACAATACTAAATATGCCTCCATTTCAGAACCCTGCTATCCTTCCATTACTATGATCTAAACATATGAAAAAATTGCAAGATACACCAAGCTTGTCAGAGTAGTCCCACCCTCCAGTTAGCCCACCTACCCTGATTCTGACACATCTGTTAAAAATCTGTTTTTTCTTAAAACTACAGAGTGAAAAATTAGTTGTTAAAATTTGTCTTAATGCCTAAAAGAAGTGCTTTCACTATGAAACCAGGTGTGAAACTGGAAACTGAGCATGGATGATGATGATGATGATGATGATGATGATGATGATGATGATGATGATGATG
>NW_024802942.1:919622-951279 GCF_019175285.1 Sceloporus undulatus
CCTGTGTAGACAACCCTGCAGTAAGATGCCTGAGAGAACACCATGAAATGATATGGATGCTAACTTGGGCATCACCACAGTTTTCATTTTTGCATTGTAAATTCTGTACTTTCCTGGGAAAGGAAACTCTCTCAGGGTGTAAATTCTCAGTGCATACATATGCACCATTCTAAAAGATGTGAAAAACATTTTGATGCTTGGTAAACACATGGACATTTTCCGCTTTAATAGGACCTTGTTTTAAAAAAAAGGAATTGAAATAGTGAAATCTGCCTGCTTAGGAGTACTTATTGGCTCCTACTAAAATATCTCCAACAACATTTTTTTCCTTCCACTTCTGCCTCCAGAGTAGTTTTGCCACTCTAACTGCAAACAAACCTGTAGGGTTCATGTTCTTGTGTGTGTTAATTCAGAGACAGTGCCATATTAGTCTGGATTATCAATAAGCAAAGGGATCTTGTAGCACCTTTGTGACTAAGTGTGCAACAGACATTGTAGCATGGGCTTTCTTAGACTTGGCCTACTTCCTCAGATTCGTGTGTGTCCGTGTGTGTGTGTGCATGCAAGCATGTTTAAAGGGGCGGGGGAAGAATGACTTCATATACATGTATAGCTTTAGTTCAGTAATTTACAAACTGTGGCCTATTAAAAGCGGAAAATCATGTGTTTACCAAGCATCAAAATGTTTTTCACTTCACTTTCAGATGTTTTGGATTTCATCTCCCAGAAGCCTCAGCCATCTTGGCCAATGGTTAGGGATTCTAGGAGCCAAAGTCAAAAACACCTGGAAGGCCACCGTTTGGGAATAACTGCTGTAGTATATAAAGGCAGGAGGTAGGCAACTTGCTAAAAAATGCTAGTAGGAAATAGACTGAACAAGTATTCAGTTCATTAATCTGATATTTGCATATAAATTTTGGAAAAAATACCAAAAGGAAGCCAAGTCTATATGAGAATGAAGACTACTGTGGCACACTCTCTCCTCTCTCTCTCTACTTTCCTCTCTCTCTCTCTCTCTCTTTATATATATATATATATATATATGTTATCTACAACAAGAAGGAAAAATGTGGCAGAACAGCAGCAGCAACACTAAGAATGTTCCATTTAGAAATGTTTTTTATTTACTTCTACATTTCTCACCTTTCCTCCCAGGAGCTCCAGGCAACAAACTATGGCTTGAATCCTATCATTAGTTTCAGCTACAGCAAGCCCACTGAAACAATGCAATTTACCTATGTGTTGACTCAACATTAGACAAATAATTCAACAGATCTTTTTGATTTCAGGTTTAGATTGCATTACTTTCCCATTTCCATTTTATCCTAACACAGGCAATGGGGATGGTTTCCATGTGAGTGGAACAATGAATCTGTCCCAAGTTTAATATGAATTTTAAAGCAGCTATTCAAGGTGTTGAACCTATTGGGGAAGGGATGGATTACAGCACCTTGAACAGCTTCTTTGAATTACAATTAAAAATTCATAGTGGATTCACTGTCCTACTGACAAGGAAGGCATCATTGCTTACAATCTTGTGAGTGGGGATTAAGGGGAAAGATAGTTATTAGCCCAAGATAATAAGCTTTATAGCTGGATAGGAATTTGATCCTGCATCACTCTACTCCTAGTCTGGAACTTTTAACTACTACACCACACTGGCATTTTGTGATGAGTCGTTCTAATTATGTTATCTGTACCACAATAGGTTTTCAAAAATGAGTGACAATTCAGTAGAAATGAAGCCTTATTTGCAGAGCCATCCAGTCCATCTCTGTACATGTCTATTTAGCCTGAGGCTTGAACTTTATAAAATAGACTGCATTTTGGTTTGGCAAACTGAAGACCCCAAATTCATTTTGCTTCTCTTCTTTCCTGTCATACCACTGTGCATGCTGGATATACATCATTATCTCCTTGGTAGAAATATGTCCAACTATAATCCCATTTTCTGGAAGATTTTGGAGATGCATTGGAATTGCACAGCAGGGATGGACAACCTGAGTCCAGCCTAAGACCATGAAGCCCTAAACTATTTGTAAGTGATCTCCTCTCAGTCTTTGCAACAGCTATTTCCTCCTTCCTCAGCAATCTACTAGATGGAGAGGAAATAAGAGAAAGGGTGTTACATAGTGAAAAAGGAGAGGGGGGATGGCCTCATCTACAGACAGCAGAAAATCCCCTCCAGTGAATGTGTTTCTCAGTTGAAAAAAACTTCTTGACCTCCCTGTACAGCCATGGGACAACTGGTGCATGTATATAACCAAGCATATTAAGAATAAACCAAGCAGATTAAATGGCAACTCTAGGAAACGCTTGGGTCAAACCTGAGAGTCCCAAAGAGGAGTGTACAGTTATCACTTACTGTAGTAATCTAGTGCCAAATCTCTATAAAGACTTCCCTTTAATGGAGAGATGATAACAGGCTAACAGTTCTTTAGCTAAATAGGATTAATTAGCAGGAAGCTGACTGATTAGTTTGCTGCTGACCTGTAAAACCGAATAAGAATGAGGTCACTGGAAAATAATAGAGCTATTTAGAGTTTAGGTCAAAGTCAAGTAATAGATAACGTCAGTGAAAGATCAACTGATATCATAATGTTAAAGGGTAATAAAAGATTTCTTCTGCTGCACAAAGATTTCAGTCTTTTAAAATGGCATTTATTTTTCCTAAGTAGAATCACTTGTGCATTCCAAAACAAACAACTGGAGCATCTGAATTTTCAAATATTAATAGACACAATGCTTTCTCGTTCATTGTAGCCAAGTTATTTGAGCTTTCCCCCTAACTTTGTTATATAAATTCACCTTGGCTGACCCCCAGGTCTCATTACAAAGCAGGATTACATGAATCAAGCTTCTATGCTCAGATCAATGATGATTGTGATAGTGGTGGTTGTCAAATGGTAGTGGTCATTTGCTGTCAAATCCTACAGACGAAAGATCTTCAGTCATCAACTGCCCTGCTCAGATCTTGCAAACCCAGGATCATGGCTTCCTTGATTGAATCAATCCACCAGTAATATGGTTTCCTTTTTCTTCTACTGCCTTCCCTTTTATCACCTTTTCCAATGAGTCATGCCATCTCATCATATGTTCAAAGTATGACAGCCTCCATTTAGTCATTGTCACTTCTAGTGGAAAGTTCAGACTTGATTTGCTCTAGGACACATTTCTTTGTCTTTTTGACAGTACATGATACCTGCAGCAGAGAAGCAGAGCTGCAGAGAAAGGGAATAGCAGGATTGAGAACCTATTGACAGTTTTGGCCTGTCTATGAAAAAGTGCAAAATAGTAACAGGTGGAATGCAAGGCAGACACAATGTCATCTGATAAGTACCAATCAAAGACAAATTTTTCCTGTTAAAATTCCAATTTATAGCCTTGTGTAATAAAGTCTTAAGATCCTACATCAGGAAATCTTTGCATGTAGAGCAACGCATTTATTCTGCTATGAAGTCCTTGTATTGAAAAGCAGTGTTGTACAACTGAACCAAGACAGCAAATGTGCTACTGAAAGCTCAGTCAAATGTATGCCTCTCTCTCTCTCTCTCTATATATATATATATACACACACACACACACACACACACACACACACACACACACACACATATATACACACATACACAGGCCTGGACAGCTTAGGGCCTGGCTACCTAAGGAAACCTCCCATCCCTTTTCATTATGAATTTTCAAAAGACCAGAAGTCAGGGCCAGCAAATAACACTAACTCTAGAACTCCTTTTTTCTTTGTTACATGTGGTATTACCTACCTCAAGAAGTGATGATGACCACATGGACTTAAGGCTGTTTTGCTAGTATTTTGACTGTATTAGACAGATTTATTGCAAATAGGTCTATTCACTCGCATAACTAAATGGAACCTCTATGTACATTTGGAGTCTATCTCTGAATAATTTTTGTTGTGGAACAAATATAGAAAGACTTCCACTTTTCAGAAGACGATGACTAGCTACTGTTGTTATAAAACAACAGTGAATATACAGGACTCTTCTGGCTCTAATGAAAATGTTAGTCTTCTTGTTGTGCAGAAAAGCCAGGGCCCATGAACAATCATGCATACATTTTTCAATCAATATATAGCAGTAATTGAATTAAAATGTATAAGCTCATGATTAAAATATCATGTGCTTGAATGACATGGATTTGTGTGTCCAGGTAAAGAAGGGTCTGGAAATCAAATTTTCTGCAGAGCTGTTGTAGGGGTTAGTATATTTAGGGTGGAGAGGCTGGGCAGATTTAGGATAGAGAGAAGAATACTTAATGGAGACATGCCAGATGTCTTCAAAAATCTGAGGTGCTATCATGTAGAAGATAGAACAGATGTGCTGTCTAATGCTCCAGTGAACCAATGACTGGAAATTGCAGACCAAATATGCCGTGTTGAGCCTGAACACTGAGAGAAATATCTTGATGAACTTAACTCTTTTTCTCAGTGCAACAAATGTCTCAGGAGGTGGCAGATTCCCTTTCAGTGGAGATGTTTAAGCAGAGGCTGAACATACATAGCTCAAGGTTACTGTATTCTACATTGCAAATCCTATACTGATCTGGGGGCCTCCCAGATCTGCAGATATTTTACTTGAACTATAGCCATCTATGATTCTGTGAAGCAAGATATCATGTAATAATTCAATAAGACTATGGTTTGTTTTTTAAGATTTATATAGACATGCGTCCATTAATAGCTCTTTAATGTCTCCTTTTTAGTGATCATTTTTATAATTTGATGAAATTACTTATAAACACCATAAAACTGTATATATAAACTTTTGGAACAAGAAACAGTTACATCCTCCCAAAAATGGAATTACTATACAGGCATTTTTATTAATTCAACATTTTTCAGTTAGAAAGTTAATATATTTGCAGAACAAAATCAAACCTTAACTTATTATCTAGGGGAACATAATTCATTTTCTTATATGGGCTAATGAAAAACACATTACTACTCCCAGTACATTTCTCATTTTTAAAATTAATAAAACCTCTTCAGAAGCTTATTGTATGTAGAAAACGCCTCTTTTGGGCGGTCTGTACCCCGCCATTGTCATTGTGATTCCCCCTCACCCATTCCCCCTCTTACAGTACAAGAGAAATCCATAAAGTGAATGGTGCTTGTATCTCATGTTCACAGCAACATAATGGCCTCCTTCAGGGACTTGAGGCTGTGTTTAAGGAGTGTGCTGAAGACAAGGATGCAGTCTGTTACTGCCAGGACAAACAATGTTTGTAAATGAAGATGGATGAATTAGTGGAGCAATTACTGTAGGTAAACAAATATGCTAGAGAAAGGGATGACCTTAAGTTTCCAGAGATAACACTATTTGCTTACCTTGGCACCATGTGTGTTTGATCCACAAACATCTTAAGGTGGCTTGTTTGTTCTTAACCTACCATGCATCCTGATTATAAACACCTTTGGTGGAGGTGAGTCCGCTGAGTTCAATGAGCATTTCCTCCCTTTAATTACACTTAGAATTTTTAGTTTTATTTCTATTGGGCAATGAGATATTACGATCCATTTCTAAAAGTGTATGGGATTTCATCTGTACTACTGTGACTGTTTACTAGAAAGTAAGCATCACTGGACCTATGACTGTTAACTGTCTATTGCAGAAGGTCTTTTAATTGGATCTTTTTAGCTACAAAAAGTGAAAACTATCTTCCTGTTTTAGAAAAAGGGTCTTCTGGGCTTAGTTTTTGAACTCTGAGAGGCTTTGGGAACTACAAAAACAGCTTTGCCCATCCCTGGTCTAGAATAATGTACAATATGCCCTTCCTTTTCTTGTGACAATTTGTGGATGGGTAGGGTGGTGCATTAACCCAGAACAGTGGAAGAAGGTATTCTCCTTGCTCACTCTGCCATTTGCTATATGAGACAAATAGGAGGTATGGAAAGATGCAGCAGGGGGAAGGAAGACACTGGACAGGGACAGAGACTGTGATACAGACATGCATCTCACAGGGCCAATAATCCCAGCCTTTGAGAGAAGTCATTTGTAACTTAGACAAAATACATTCCCATGCTTGGTTTTGAGACGGTCATTATGACTCACATTTCTTTCCAAATATTTTAATAGAGAGATTTTATAAACTGTTGCTTAATAAACTTGAAGAAGCATTTGAAAAAAAATATTTTACAGTGCATGAAAAATAAAGAAGAAAAAAAACACACACACAGACAGACAAACATCTTTGATCTTTCTCATGAAAAATGTAACACACTTTACACATATTGTCTACATGCCAGGTCTCAACTGGTAAACGGAATAATAGTTCCATATGTGTGAAAAATCAAACACATGTTTAAATAGCTTTTCTTATGAGTTTCAGAAGACTTGTGTGAAGAAACTCAGATTTGTACTTGTTAATATCAGGGGAGTTCATTTATTAACATCTATGCTATCTTATGTATTTGAAAGTGCTCTGGAGCATAAAGTATATGTTATTGAACAGGCTAGTCCCTGGTCCCTTTAGATACTGGCCTCCAGATGTTGTTGGACTTTTGCTAGCCATTGTAAGAGCTGCCACTTTAGGTAGGAAGTAACACCAAGTGGATTAAACAACAACATTAAACCCAAAAATGAAACCAAAGCACATAGGATGAAGCCCTTGGCATGAGCTAGGTAAACTGCATATTATTATTATTATTAGTAGTAGTAGTATTAGTATCAGTTTTTATTTTTATAGCACTTTAGGTTTTGCACAGCACTTTACAAAATCATAAAACAACATAAAACCTGCCAATGACATACAATCTAAAATCACAAAATATAAAATATACAGCACATAGGTAATTTATCAGATTAAATATCTATAAACTATAAAACTGTAATCTAACAATACACCCTCAGAATGGATTATCAAAGATATCAAACTGCAATCTGAAATGCTTTCATAAACAGAGAGGTCTTTAGTTTGGACTTAAAATTAGCTAGGGAAGTAATAGTCCATAAGGGTTTGGGGAGGCAGTTCCAGGAATAAGGTGCAGCAAGAGAGAATGGGTAAATCCAGTCCAAGGAAGAAAAACCCTTGGCCCAGTCAGGAGTCCCGAGCCCATGGATTGCAGAACTTGAACAGAATTACAGGTAGAACTGACAAATTGGGGGGGGGGACTGTGCAGAGATTTGAAGGTTAGAAGAAAACTCATTTTTATATGTAAAGATCTGAGCAGATCTGTTCTAGAACAGATCAAGCCTGAACTATCCCTGGAAACCATGATGGCTAAATTGAAGCAGTCATTCTTTGGCCACATGAGGACAAATTAATCATTTGAAAGGCAATGATGCCAGGAAACATGGAAGGTGTTAGAAAGAGAGGAGACCACATGCCAGATGGTTAGAATTGATCAGAAAAGCCACAGGCCTGGGTCTGCAGGACCTGAGCAGGACAGTGAAGGACAGAGGGTCTTGGAGATGTCTCATCCACAGGATTGAGGATAACTTGGGGGCAGTTAACAACAACAACAAAGATTTGAAAGACCTCTGTCACTTCACCCAATCCTTTAAAAATTTAGGGTAAGGGCAGGGACGTAGCTAGGATTTTAGGAAGGGGGGGGGGCCGACAAAATGTCCCCCCTTTAAAATGGGGTTGGGGGGCAGTGGCACAGCAGCACACACCATTCATTTTTCTAATGGAAGGGGGGTCTGGACCCCAAGCCCCCCCCCCCCCTTGGCTACGTCCCTGGTAAGGGACATGCTTTCCACCTTTCTGGATTGTATCCCACTCCCACAACTGTATAAATATGCTTTATAATCTGACAATTTACTATTACTCTGTACTCTGTGAGTTTATATTCATGAAAGCTCATGCTAAAATAAAAACCAGCATTAAAGGTGCTCCCACATTCCTTTCCCCATTTTTATGCTGCAAAAGACTAACACAGCTACTTCTCTGAGTGACCACAACATTTTCACTTTCTACTGTTTTATGATTTTTGCCTATGAACATTTGAAAGTTATGTAGTTTCTGCCTTTGGTTGGCCCAAGAAAATGCTTAGACAATGAGCATGAAAGAAAGAAGTTCTGTTCTTAATTAGAAAATCTAGCAAATTCAGTATAGGCAATATAGGCAATATAGAATTCTAGAACATCCTCACATAATCTCATTGACTATGATTGTCCAGAATTGGGGAAAATATCATTATATATTTGTATTTAATGCTACTGTTCCAGTCCTTTGTCTTGTTTGCATGTTCAGTTTACAGTAAAAATTATCATGTGAGCTTGGAGCAGGAATAACATAGGAATAATGGGTTATATATCTTTTGACAGAAATTGAACTTTCTATATTTCTGAGAGAACTGATATATGCACCTTTCACTGAGAAAGATTTTCATTCATTTCAGCAACTAACTTCCATTCATTTCAGCAATTCCACTAACATATTTCCATCAGCTGGCTTGCAAAGCTATGAATCAGGCTCATTGAAATCATTATTTAACAGAAATTGTCAATGTGTGTCTCTCAAAGTTGCAACATATTTGCAACAGGTTATTAGTAGCTCCCATGTGGTGGGTTGGTTAATCCAGTCTGAGTTTAAATCCATGCTTAATATAAACTGGCTAAGGTGCTGAACCTGTTTTAGAAACAAGTTTCAACATATTGAATAGTTCCTTTAAATCATGAAATGCAAGTCAAAGTGAGTTCACTTTCCTACTGACACAGAAGCCACTAGCCACTGCAACAAAGTGAATATAATAAGAAAACTTAGCCAAACAAAAATCCATCGGTGATACCTTTATTGGCCAACTGAAATGCACACTATATTTGTTGCAACAAGTATATTGTGCATTTCAGTTGGCCAATAAAGATACCACTGGCACAGTATAGATCACCGAAAAGCGGTGGTCTGCCGGCGCCTGTTTTTCCTCCATAGGGAAGCCGCAGCTGCCAAACTGTGTGGCTTCTCTCTGGAAGAAAAAGAACCCAAAAAGTGGCTTTTTTAAAGCTGCAGGGGTGCCGTAACAAGTGCGTCACTGGCGCACTCGTTATGTAAGTGCTACGTGGCAATGTGTGGATGCCACAGGGCGCTTGCATAACAAAGGCAGTGCCCATGTATACAGGTGACACCATTATTATGCCACTGCCACATACTAGGGTTGTGGGGCATGAAGCTGCTCCACTCCCACACAACCCTAGTACATGGCCAGGCTGGTACAAAGTGCCAGTCTGGACCACACCACTGATGGGTTTTTGCTTGGATTTATTAAATGGCCAACAAAGCGACCTCTGTATGTTTTATATATTGTAAGAAAACTTAGGGTTAACAGTAAGTAAATACTATGCAAGAGAGCTAGTGTAGTGTACTGAGTATTGGACTAGGGCTGCAGATTTAATCCAGTTTGACACCACTTTAACTGCCTTGGCTAAAAGCTATGAAATTCTGGGATTTGTAATTTTGGGAGACATTTAGCTTTTGCTATCAGAAAGCTTTGATGCCACAACAGACTACAATTATGGAATCTCAGACTCTGGGAAACCAAGGTTTGAATTCCCACTTGGCCATGGAAACTCACTGGTGACCTTGGGCAAGTCGCACACTCTCAGCCTCAGAGAAAGGCAATGGAAAACCTCTCTGGACAAATCTTGCCAAGAAAACTCCATGATAGATTCACCTTAGGGTCACTTTAAGTCAGTAATGACTTGAAAGGCACACAACAACAAATTTGACTCTTACATGAAGACTGGGAAATGGGGACACAAATAGTTGTATGTTATTCTCTTGTGGTGTTACATTTTCTTGTTAGTAATTCAACTGTCCTTTTGTGTTCCATCATTTTCGAATGTTCTACCTAGTCTTTCATTCAATGTTTGGACGTTTCTAGACAAATGTTAGCTTTAGTGAGCAATGTATTTATGTCTGATAAATAGTAGCAAAAGCAAACAATGCTTCATTCCAAAGGGATCCATAAATAACAATATAAAAGCATTTATTTGCTCTCTGGTTTTTGCAACACTGTTTCTGTTGCTTGTTGGTGGTGTTTTGCAAGGCGGCGAAAGGGGAAGAGAATCCCAGAGAAGCCTGCGAATGTCTCAGTGGTCTGACAAGTGTCCCAATGTTATCATTGGTTACTTCCTTCCCTTTTCTTCAGAAGAGGAATAAGTTTGGAAACAAAAAGTCAGCCTGAATTGTTGGTATGAGAATTTTAATATCCTGTCCATCTTCATACTGCTGCACAAATATCACTGCATGTGGGAGAGGGGAGCAATTGGAGAAGACCATCCTTTTTGAATAAATTTTATTTAATGTCAAGGAATAATAATTAACCCTCAGAAATTCATTAACACTGACACATTTACTTTCAGAACATAGATCATTCAGAAACTGCAATCAGGAATATAGATACTGTATAATTTATCTTATATTTGCCATGGCTGTGTGAATTTTAAAGGTGGTTACAACAATAGCAGAAAATGCTATTTTCTGAAAATTTTGTTCAAAATAACAGTGCAGTCCTAACTCACAGACAGGCTGGCTGGAGTGGGTTAGAATGATGCATATGTAAGTGGGGTGACCAGAAGTCCTCCTTTTCCAGGACACATCCTACATTTCAGCCTTCTATCCAGGAAAAACTCCAAAATGTCCTCCATTTTGAAAATGACTAAGAAGCCCATTAGTAACACTATATTTTCTTTTCCGCTTCAAGGAATTCATCTGTTTGGCAGCCTGTCCTTGCTGCAAACAGGGGATAGGATGGATCCTTCCAAAGTTCTTTTTTTTCTAGGAGGAAAAGCAGACAAAAAAGAGCTTTGGATACATTTGTTTCTCAGAGGGGGAAAGGACAGCGAACATGTTGGAGAATTTGCTGCTTGAGGATGCAATGCAAATATTGAAATAGGGTTTTCCCCTTAATTTCAGTGCACTGGACAAATGAAAGGAATAATTTAAATGTAGATTCAGTGAAGAGCTTTATGCTAGTAAAGTACAGTTTTAAGCCTTTGTTTTGCTCAATGTTCTGTAAGTATATTGCAAGCCAACAAGGCATTTCAATGAAGATAATTCCACCAGGAAAATACAGTTGAGTGCATCATAAAATCCAGTATATGTAATGTAGCTGTAAATAAACCATATTCAATTAATTTAGATTTATATTACTCTTTTCAACTTTAAATTTTTAAGGCCCTGCATTCTTCCTGAATGTCCTACATTTTGTGGTGCCTTGTCCTCCTTTGTGGTTATGACATCTGGCCACCCTGGGTGTAAGGCACTTCTTAGGACTGCTGAACTTTTCATATGCTGGCATAACCCCCTTGTACCAGCTGATCTTAGAGAACAGCCACCTGAAAATCACCCAGAACAAGGGCAGAGAACAGCTGGCTGAAGAGTCCAAAAGTGGTAGGGGCAGAAGTGGAACAAGGGAAGTACTATGTTATGCCACATACAAATCTCACTCTGGCTCAGACACATAGTTAGGCCAAGGTTAGGGTTGGCCTAAATCAGTGGGTCTCAAACTGTGGGATCGGACCACCAAGGAGGGCACAAGAGGGGGGGGGCATGAGATTTGGAGGCCCCGATCCCTCCTCCTCCTCTGCTTCCCAAACTTTTTCTGTCCTGGAGGGGAAGAGAAAGGCAAGGTTCTTGGAGCTTCTGCCTGAGGGAGGAGGACAAGAGCTATTTCATTATAAAATATTGAAAGATAAAAATGCATGAATGTACAAATGAAAATATGCACACTAAACAAACAAAATATTTTTATTCATATACTATGTCGGGGAGTGGACAGTGAAATGTCCATGTTATTATTATTATTCTTCATATAGCACTGTAGATTTGCACAGCGCTGTACATAAAAACAATAAATATATAAGAGTAAACCTGCCTATGGCGTACAATCTAAGAAATAATAGGATAATACATATAAAATACATAGCAATAGAGGAAATGGTTCAGTAAAACAGGCAACAAAAAAGAACATCAAATAGCAAATGATAATCACACAATGCCTGGAAACGCTTCTCTGAACAGGATGGTCTTCAACTCCATTTTGAAGCTGGTTAAAGAAGTGATGGCTCTTGCTTGTGGGGGAAGAAAGTTCCAGGAGTGAGGGGCAGCAAGTGAAAAGGGGCGAATCTGGGATGGGGCAGAGGAAATCCTGGGCTGGGACAGCTGACCCTGACTACCAGAACAGAGAGCCCGAGTGGGAAGGTGAGGAGAAAGAAGGTCTGATAAATAAGGAAGGGCCAGCCTATGGAGGGCTTTAAACGTCGACAGCAGGAGCTTATACTGAATATGGAAAGGGAGGGGGAGCCAGTGAAGGGATGCCAACAAAGGAGAGATATGGTCAGAGTGGTGGGAGGATGTGATTATGTGTCCAGCTGAATGCTGGACAGAAATTAAAGGACAGAGGTGAGAAAGAGGAAGCCCAGCCAGGAGGATGTAACAGTAATCAAGTCGTGAGACCACTAGGGCATGGACCAGGATCTTGGCAGTAGATACAGAGAGATATGGTCGGATTTTGGCAATATTGTATAAAAAGAATCTACAAGCCTTGGCTGTGGTCTGGATCTGAGGGATACACGAAAGAGAAGAGTCAAAGATAAAGCCAAGACTGCGGGCTTGCTGGACTGGTTGTATAGAAATGTTGTCCACAGAGACAGAAAAGGAGTGTTGAAGGGTGGGCTTAGAGGGAAAGACAAGAAGCTCCATCTTGGACATGTTGAGCTTCAAACGCTGATGGCGCATCCACTGCGAGACAGCTGTGAGCCAAGAAGAAATTGCTGTTCAAGCCTTGGAGAAAGGTCAGGGGTGGAAAGATACAACTGGGTGTCATCGGCATACAGATGGTAGGAAAAACCAAAAGAGCTAATGAGTTTACCTAAGGACAGCGTGTAGAGAGAAAACAGAAGGGGACCCAGAACAGAACCCTGGGGAACTCCAACAGATAAGGGAACAGGAGATGAAGTCTGACCACCTGCAACTACTGCAAAAGATCTGCCAGAAAAATAGGATTGAAACTAGTCGAGAACAGAGTCTGAGAACCCAAGATCAGAAAGTATATTAACTAGAAGAGAGTGATCAACAGTGTCAGAGGCTGCAGAGAGATCAAGAAGGATGACAACAGAGTAAAGGCCATTTGCCTTGGCCAGTAAAAGATCGTTTGAGATCTTGCTGAGGGCTGTCTCTGTAGAATGCCGTGGGCAGAAGCCAGACTGAAAGGGATCGAGGATGGAGTTGGCTTCAAGAAACTCAAGACAGCGAGAATAAACAACCCGTTCCAAAACCTTAGAAAAAGAGGGAAGAAGAGAAATCAGATGATAGCTAGACAAAGAGGAGGGGTAAAGAGAAGGTTTTTTTCAGAATAGGGGAAATGAGAGCATGTTTGAAGTCCGACGGGAAGGAGCCTGTAGAGAGAGAGAGATTGAAGATATGGAGAAGCGAGGGCAGAAAAGAAGGAGCTATAGAAATTAGAAGACGAGTCAAGAGAACAAGTTGCAGGTTTGGAAGAGTTCAGAAGTGTAGAGAGTTCATCCAAAGAAGCAGGAGGAAACACATAATTTTTTTTTAGGTGAGGGCAATAGAAGATTATGAGCAGAAGAAGAATCGGGAGGGACTATCTCAGAGGGAATAGTGGTAATCTTTGAGATGATGTGTGTAGATGTGTAGATGCAAAGGGGATCACAAGAGTTAAAAGTTTGAGAACCAGTGGTCTAAGTAATTTTCAACACACGGAAACCAACCGGAGCTCCTCTGAAATAAAATTCCTGGGTCCCACCCACCAGCCAAAGCCAAACCTATCCATGAAGGACTGAGGTCTGATTACATCACTACTTTAGTAGGCTAATGTCAGCTCAGTTGACTGTTGACGTGTCTGCTGAGTTAGGCTTGCATCATTAGTGTCAAACTGTGAAGGTTCTCATCCGTACAGGTTTCTCCTGATCAGAGTTTCCTGACACTTGTTTTTCAACCACTTTTCAATATTTTTGAATATTCTTGCCACCTTTAATCTGCAAAAGCGTACAAGAACAGGACAAGGCCCACTGGCAAGTTTTTAATGAAGAAGCTGATTTCTTTTTAAAATCATTTTATTAAAATTCTATATACATTAAACACTGAATATATCAAACAAAAACACACATATTAAACAACATTACATCTAAATACAAAACAATACAACAAACATAAAAAGTAAAACAAACTATACAACAACAATGCATACTAGAAGAAACAGAAAACAAGAAAAATATTACTTTCAGTTATGTTTTCTATTGTTATGTGGTTCCTTAACTTCAACCTGTCCCTTTTGTAAGCTAAAAAGTTACACTTCATCTTTCAATTTAACTCATGTTAATAATCAAAATCAATAATCATCTTAACCCCTTTATTTTCCCCCAAAAAGTCAACTACAGTTGGCCCTTTTTATACAGTACACGGATTTTTTATACACGGATTTAAGCATACACGGTTTGAAAATGTTCCAAAAAAGTATAAATTTACCTTGATGTTCCATTTTTTATTAGGGACACCATTTTGCTGTGTCATTATATTTAATGGGACTTGAGCATACATGGATTTTGTTATACACGGGGAATCTTGGAACCAAACCCCAGCGTATAACAAGGATCCACTGTATGGGTTTCCAATCTTTAAAAAAAAGTTATCAATGACTTTTCTCATAATAAAATTGATAATTTATTCATCTCTGCTATCTCATTCATTTTTAACCACCATTCTTCTTTTGTAGGTAATACATTACATTTCCATTTCTGAGCATATAATAATCTTGCTGCTGTGATCATATATTGTACTATTCTTCCATAGTTCCTATCTAGTTGATCATCCATCAGTCCCAGAAGAAAAAGTTCAGGTTTCAACTATATATTAGACTATAATATTCTCTGCATCAATGCACGTATTTGTACCCAGAACTTTTAAGTTGTTTCACAAGTCCATCTCATATGACAAATGTCCCTTCCTGTTTTTCATATTTCCAGCAGTTCTCTAATATGTCATGGACAATTTCTGAGGTGTCACATATCACTGATATATTTATTTTATAAAAATTCCCTTTGAGGTCATAACATAAAAGTAAATTTCAGCACCATTAACAACATCTTTTCCCATTATTCCACTTGTATTTCTTGATGTGCTATGCCTTCAAGATATTTGTGAATTATAGCAACCCTAAGGCGAACCTATCATCAAGTTTTCTTAGCAAGATTTGTTTGAAGAGGTTTGCCATTGTCTTCCTCTGAGGCTGAGAGAGTGTGGCTTGCCCAAGGTCACCCAGTGGGTTTACATGGCTGAGCTAGGATTCAAACCCTAGTCTCCAAAGTCCCAGTCCAATGTTCAAACAACAACACCATGCTGACTCCTTCCATTTGTATATTAAACATTTTGGCCCACTTTATCATATGATCCTTCACATGCTCCTCTTTTTTCCCTTTTTTAATTATAATTTTTATCACATGCTCCTCTTCTGTTTCAATTCAACGAAATTTTATACATTTTTCCAATTACCTGTTCATCATTTCAACATAATTGTAGTTCAAATTCTGATTTACATTGTTTGAAGCAATAGTTTTTTTCTGCCCATCTTAAATCTTTCAGATAACTGTAAATAGGAAAATACTTACCCCCAGGGTTCAGATGCCTTAAAACATTGTTGACTAAATAATCTCCTACAACAGTAGTTACAGAAGGAGAGGTGGCAGATTCTTCTAGAAACTTTGCAGTCATATGTGAACTATTTCTTTACAGTTAAGCATTGTGTTTACATTGTTATACATGTTACAACTGGTTATAATTGCATTGTTGCATTGTACATTTGTTAACAAGGTCATGACTATTTGCTATAAATGTAACTAAAAACAATTATAGAAGGCTACTTGATTACTAACTGAATTACAGTCACCATATTCAGAGTATTCCTATATTTGTTTGTGTTCACTCTCTAATGCTCCCACACCAATCACTGGATCTAGAGAAAAAGCAGAGGGGATGGACAGAGTCTAATAAACTTTGTGGCTGGTTCTCTCCCCTCATGATCAACATCACAGCATTACTCACCATTGCCTTCCCCCTTGCTGTTGTTGTTGTTGTTGGTGGTGGTGGTGGTGGTGGTGGTATTGTGTGCCTACAAGTCATTTCCAATGTATGGTGACGCTAAAGCAAACCTATCAAAGGAACCCTGGTGGCATAGTGGTTAAATCCCAGTACTGCAGCCACTCACAGCCACAAGGTTGTGAGTTCGATCCCAGGGTCCACTCAGGCTTCCATCCTTTCATAGGTTGATAAAATGAGCACCCAGTTTTTGGGGGGCAATGGCTTACATTGTAAACTGCTTAGAGAGTGCTGAGTTCACTGATAAGCAGTATAGAAATGTAAATGCTATTGCTATTGCTATCATGGGGTTTTTTGGAAAGATTTGTTGCCAATGCCTTCCCCTGAGGCTGAGAGACTATGACTTGCCCAAGGTCACCCAGTGGGTTTCATGGCTGAATCAAACCCCAGTCTCCAGAGTCCTAGTCCAGCATTCAAAGCACTGCACCACACTGGGTCCTCCTCCCCCTTGAGCCTAGCAAAATCAGTTACTCCCTTCACCACTGTGCAGTTCCAGAACTAGCATTTTAATCCAGAATTGACTTGGGGATGTATGTAGTCAGGTCAATGTGTCCAGAAGCTAAGGGATCAGTGTCACTTAGATGAACATTTTTGATGAGGGCAGCATACGTCAATTCCTCTGTTTATGCACTGTGGGCCAACAGAGGATTGGTCTGTGACAGTGAAAGCATCACCAGCATTAACTATTAATCAAGCATCCTCCACCTCTTTGCAATTACGTTTACAATGTGCAGGCAAACAGCTGATAAAATCTTAACCCATAATACTGATATTACATTTGAAATGTTCAAAGCAATCAATAGATATTATCTCAAGTAATTCTTAAAATAGTCTCTTGAAGCTGGGCTGTATTATGAATGTGAGGGGGTGGGGAGATGTTTAAGCGGAAAGGAAAATTTAAACAAATTTCCCCATGCTAAATACAAACCGTTTCTACCATGATGGTGTTTTGTGTGTGTGTTTGTCTGTTACATTTACAGCTTATTCCTGAGATTGCAACTGACAGCATTGAGATTTGCATTTAATAAGTGAACTATGACTGGTATCAAAGCAAACAGCCATTTCTCTCTATTTCCTAAAAAGCGGGGAAGGGACACCCGCTCACATTTCTGAAAGGATTTCCCTCTCTTCGCCCACAAAATCTACTAGGGATTTCTAAGGGATTTTGTCCACATGCATGAAGACCATATTCAAAATCCCTTATGTTATTGCTTTTCCTAAAAGGAAGAGGAGGAGGAAAGGCTTGCTTCCCCCACTCTGTTTCATTTTCCTTTAAGATGTACAGTGTCTTAACTCTCTCTGGTTAAGGTATTTCACAGTGTCTCTTTATTATGGCATGTTATGTACAAAGAAAATTTGACTCCCACAATCTGGATAACATAATATATAAATCAGTTAGACAACTTTCAGGGGTGACATTGAAGGTTGCAAGACAATGTGTATTCTGTCACTTGGAATTCTGAAAAGGAAATACAGCAATACATACTGGGGTATACAGCGAGTTCGAATCCTGGCTCAGCCATATAAATCCACTGGGGGACCTTGGGAAAGTCACATTCTCTCAGCTCAGGTTTCTCATCCAGCCTCCAGTTTCTCATCCCTCCCATCAAAAAGTCTTTGCTTTGTTTTCTCCCTTATCATTTCATCTTCGTACCTTCTAATTTTCTTTAATGTACCAAGCCCCACTTGAATCCCAGCAAAACCCCCTGGATTTAAGAGCTTCAAAAATCAGTTTCCTGGGACAGATAAGGAGCCCATGAGCAGGAGAACTATCTGGATGCACAAAAAGCTGCTACCTAACTTCTGTGATGATGACCTTACTACTTTTAGGTTAAAATCTTTAAAAACTGGAATTAACTGAATGATCATACACTAACTGAGCTAACACAAATAGAGATTTCCATTGCCATTTGCACTTGTTAAAAGATATGATGGTGAAATGACTAATCAGGGTTTCTCAAGAGTATCTAAAGAATTTTAATCATCATTTAGTTGTTGCTATACTTGAAATTTTTACTGCATTGATATTGCACTGTATGTTGCTTTATGGAAGAAAAAATCTTTACAGGAAAATGAACAATTCTTTACTATGTATTATTTATACATATTATATACACAATTTATACAATATGCTCTACTTGGCATATCTCTTTGCCCTCACTTTATCCTCAGAATACTATTGGGAAAGAGATAATGCTGAGACATAATGGTTGGCCCAAGGTTTCATTGCTCTGTGAGGACTTGAACCTCACAGAGCAATGAAAGTCCAGTGCTCTAACCATGTTTTCTTTTACACTAACTAAATGCATCTCATAATCAAATTTGCAATACATTTCAGGTTTGTTTGTTTTTTAATTCATAACCATCTGCCATGGTTTAATAAATGAGATCTGTTATAATACTTCCTTTTGTTTCAGTTTAGCAGTGTGACTAAAATTAAACAGATGTTCATAAAAACACATCTCAGTAACTATTTACCTCAATTTTAATAAAGCCTAAAACATTTTATTATAGAATTTCTATTTATCTGTTCAATTAATCCTGTGCCACCCTACTTTTTCAGCTGCTTTTAAAATGCCTCAGTTTCTCTTTCCTCCTTCCACTTTCCTCCCTATTCCAGTTGCTGCAATCTGAATTCAAAGTGTAAAAATAGTTTGTATTGTATCAATTCAGCTGAGGAGAGAGGAGAGGGATGAGTAGAGTTTTGCCCTTCCCAGTAGGCTCATGCAAAAGTGAACTGCTGCAGCATCTTGTTGATTGTGAGTTTTCTTCACTAATGACTTTTTCCATCTTGACCATATTTTGATGTTGCTTGGCCACACAACGTCCCCATTTTCATCTGTGGAATGTTAGACTGCATGGACTTTATCACATAGGGAAAAATCAGGGGTTTAAAAATGCATTTTCCTGGGACAGTCATGCAATCCACACACATTGCACTTAGAGAGGACTTATCCCGAGAAGAACCAGGAATGCTCCAGGAACAAATCATTCATGGAATTTCTCCATGAATGAGTTGTTGCTAGAGCATTTCTGGTTCTTCCCAGGATAAGTCCTCTCTAATCATGATGTCATGTGAAGATCTTCACCGTGATTGTGTGACTGTCCCTGAAAAATGCCTTTTTAAACCCCTGATTTCCCCCATGTGATAAAGTCCAATGATAGTTAGAGGACAGACCTAGCAGGCTTATACTTATTGGTCAACATTTGTGGCATTGACTTTGATGGATTTGATTAATATGTTCTCTCTAGGAATCTATAGGTCCTTCAGTACAACTACTATGCCAAAAGTTGACTATAGAATCACATTGGAAAATCTAGAGATTCTTAGAGAAAACACTTCTCTAGGCATTTGTAGGTCATCCAATGCAATTCTATGGCCAATCTCTGCCAGACGTTGGGCATAGAGTTGTGTTAGAGTGCCTAGAGATTTCTAGAGAAGTGTTTTCTCAGATTTTAAAATGTTTTTATTTGCATTTCTTTCACTTTCACAGAGGTCTTCTACCCCTAATCCTAGCAAATGTAAGGCCATGGGTACTACTTTTCCAAACCAACTTTACAGGTCCTTCGGCCATATATAAAATTTTCTTCTGGTTTGGCTCTTACTCATATGTCTTCATTTTGCTCCCTGACTCTGCATGATGCTGTTCTGCAACTGGCTGCCTCACAGGATCTGCTTAACTTTAGTGAGAGTTTGACTGGCTAGAGATTGAGGGAGTTGTAGCCCAAAAAATTAATCTTTCCATGTTCTGATTGCAGTCATTCTATCTCTTGACCAGACTTCCTGGTGTTCTCTCTCTCTTTACCCTCATTCTACAGGTCCTCCTAATGCTAAACAAGGAGAGCTCCTTGCCTCCTTATTTGCTTTATTTCTTTTCATTTTATTTATTACATTTCTGCATTGCCAAAATCTTATCTTAAGTTCCTCTTTCTCTTTCCAACCCCACTCTTTAGGCTTCTTGCCTGTTCCAAGTCCTTGGCTCTAAGATTATTGATATTCTGCAGCTTCTTATATAACTGAAACCCACAACTCTTTCTGTCCTCGCAGAAATAGATTACAAACAACTTAGTTCCTTAAACAACTCAACTTCCTCACCATTTCATGGGCTAAGCAAATCAGTTTCATAGCGTTCACAAACATGGCACAATAAATATTTAATTTATGGTACATACTAGAATTATAACAGTAACATCAGGTCCCAAGAAGGTACAATAGGTTCATGATATTATCATATTAATAGGTGTACATTAGTGTACTCACAACATAAATCTAAATTTTTTTACTGCATCCCTTTTCAACATCACTCCATGGAGCACCGATCTATGGACATAATGTTGCCACATATTGCTCAAATTTCCCATTTACCAAGCCTAACTATATTATCAGATTTTAAAATCATCTGGTATTCCCTTAAAATCAATTTTAAAATGTTTGTGGTTCATTTTATAGAACCTTTATTGTCATGTAATATAGTGAGAATTGAATTGAAATATTCATAATTTTGAAATATTAAAGTCAAGGCTAATGACGTATATATATATATATATATATATATATATATATATATAGCTATACACTATACAGCTGTCACTATGAAGTGACCAAACATTTAAAGCAAGCAAACAAACAAACAAAACAGCACTATGCAAGCATACCAACTAAATCAAATAACAGAGCGAGAGTAACTGGGACTGCCCTGGACTATGGCTACAATCTACTTCCAACTCACTCTGGGATGTTTGCATGAACTTTTCTGAAAATCAGTGTTACTCCACAATCCTATATTGGTCTTTGGTTAACTCAGTTAACCAGAGCTAGGAAGATCAATAACAAAGCATTTTTCAACAGCTAAGAAGGCAGAGAAACATGCTCAGTAGTTGCAGAATCATAGAATTATAGAGTTAGAAGTGACTCCAAGGGCCATCCTGTCCAACTCTCTGTCATACAGGAATACACAATCCAAGCACTCTTGACAGATGGCCATCCAGTCTTGGTTTAAAAACCTCCAAAGAAGGAGACTCCACCACTCTCCAAGGGAGTGTGTTCCACTGTTGAACAGCTCTTACTGTCAGGAAGTTCTTCCTAATATTTAGGTGGAATCTCTTGTCCTATTGTTTGAATCTGTTGCTCTGTGTCCTAAGCTGCTTCTGCACTGCATAATTAATGCAGTTTGACACTGTTTTAACTGCCATGACTCAATACTATGGAATTCTGGTATTTGTAATCTTGTGAGATATTTGGCCTTCTCTGTCAGAGAGCTCTGGTGCCACAACAAACTGCAAACCCCTGGATTCTATTAGATAGAGCCATTATAGCTAAAGCAGTGTCAAACTGCATTAATTCCATAGTGTAACAAAAGCCCAAATCCCTGGAGCAGCAAAAAATAAGCTTTCTCCATCCTCAATATGACATCCTTTCAAATATTTAAACATACTATCATGTCATCTCTTAACCTCTTCTCTAGGTTAAACATATCCAATTCTCTAAGTTGTTGCCATTCCTAGAGCTCCTGTGCCACATGGTGCTATGTAAAGCACATATGACTTGTGAGAAGATTATTGGGATATACTCCTATACTGCTGCTGGGGCTTTTAGAAGGCTCAGCATCAGCTTTGGATACTTTTCATACTCTGCACAATGCCATCTGGCTTGAAAAACAGAAGATACTTAAGACTCCATTCCCTATCTGACAATGGACTCAGATGCATGCACCCACTGCCTTTCTCCAGTCTACTCCCCCAGCTCTTGGCTTTTTCAGGTGCTGAGCTTGCACCAGCAGAAGACACATACAAATGCCAAAGAACCCTGACCCCAGATGAAAATAGGTGAATATGGGGGCAAAGGTGTGGGATCCATATAATTTTTGACAAACTCCCCCCTCCCTGGCTTTGTCCAGACTACACAAAAGCCCTTTTCCAAAAAGTTTAAAGATATTTTTTCAGGAGTTTTCTTTTAACTCCATATTACTGCTCCTTGAGGCCTCCTTGAAGTGGATCATGCCCAAACACCACTGGCACCCCTACCTGGCAAACCAGGGAGTTACAAGTAGAAGCCACCCTGAATCCCATTTTGGAAGAAAGCAGGAATATAAATCCCATGAATAATACACACACACACACACACACACACACACACACACACTTCTTGTGATTTTCAGCCAATTTTCAGCAGTCGAAAGGATGCAATTCAGCCCTCCATTGTGGCCCAAGGACAAAAATAGACCCAAAGACCTTCCCACACTGCCCCCCCCAACACACACACACTTTAAAACTACCTCAGATACAAAAGTCAAATCTTCTCTTCCTCCAAACTGAAGTTTGTCTCCATGTTTGTATAAGTACAATATGTCTCTTAGTGTTGGCAATCCAACTCCCCATGTTTTGTAGATCAGGAATATAGTTTTGGATCCCACACTCCCCCCCCCTTCAGTTCTTCCACATCAAACCGAGACACAGGGTAAGGTTTATGCCCACATATGTTAGCCTTAGATAACACTGGCACTCCATGATAAACCAAGAAGTCTTCAACTAAATTCCTATTAGATCTTCAAACCAGAATACTTTGGTTACTCCAAAATGGAGCAAGCCAGGATCTGAAACCATTACTAGAAGCTGGATTAAGAACTTGGCTTTTTCCAGTGATAATTACCACCATTTCCTCATTCAGAAGGGAGAATCTAACTCCAGAATTCTGGGGTGTGTTGAACTGTACCACACAAGAACAGAAGGAGTGGTGTTCTTAGGGCAAGGTACATCTGTACCTTACTTTATTTTGCTCAGATATGCACATCTGAACCAAGCCAATATCTATAGTTAGAATGCCTAATCTGTCTCATATCCTCCCATCAAAGGGACCCCATGATTAGTTGCCTTATGGGATATGTGTGTATTTCATTTCATGTCTTGCATTTTGATCATCATTATAAAAAAACAGTTCAGATTTACAAGGCATATGGCTAGTGACCATTTCTATGACTCAGTTAGTGCTAATATAAACTTAGTAAAAAAACAACAACCAAAACCCTAAAATAACTGGCTTGCAAATACTGAAACATGGCACAAATAATATTTAATTTGTGATCAAATTATATAAACAGGATTTAGCTAGTTAGCCTGACTGGATTCTTTTATGCCAAACTGGGCTAGAAATATAATTTTGTTGCTTTGAGATTTTTCTTTTTGGTCAAAAGAGCTACATTTCATAAAAGTCAGAAGGCACAGCAGATGGTGGCTCTAGAGAAAGATATCTGTAAGGGGGATAACAGCAACATTAAATGAACTTGGATCTCTGTTTTGATACCAAAATATTTTGAGCAGTTAAACTGCCTCTGTTTTGTAAACATATTGTGCACACCAGGGCTTCCTATTAAAAAAGGAATGACAGAAAGTCATTCCAGCCATGGCTTAAGATTCATTCCTTTAATTGAGGAAGGTTTTTAAAAAATGTACAAATGTTTGCAAATTACAAATGGGAAAATAAAAAGACATTCCCATTATTATTATTTTTGACAATCTCTTGTAGACATGGAGGGGAGGAGGTTCCTCATTTTCACAAAGCTCCCCACATGTCAGGTCTTCCAAATTCCAAATTCAACCAGGGGTTGACAAGGCCATTATAACATACATCCTTTTCGATATTCCCTCAAACATTTTTCCTTTTTTAAAAGAGGATCCTTGTGCTGAGACTGAGTCTGCATGTGTTATTCCCTCCTGCCTGTATCTTCATGCCTGTATCTCTGTGCCTACTTGACTCCAGTGTCTTTGTCTGCCTATTGCTACTTGACAGGTTAGTTGCTGGATCTTTATGTCGACTCCAGGCTCAGGAGATTTTAATACATTGCCTAAAATGTGAACTGAGAAAAACTAAGTGTTCTAGTGGAAATGGAATGTTCTATTTCTGGCAAAGCCCCAGAAAGAGCAGTTTCTCTAGGGTTCAAATGAATGATGAAAGAAATCCAAAAAGGACTGCTATGTAAATCCGGTTTGTTTCAAATCACACAGGCACTTCCTTGGGGATTTCCCCCCTTGCATTTCAAGAACAAATCTTTCTCATATAATAAACATTTTGAAGGCTAGCATGACATGTTGGGATTCCTTCCCCCTTTTTGCTTCATTGCTCTGATTGGGGTCAATTGCCTGTGTGCTTGTTTGTTTGTTTTTATCACAGGGTTGTCAACTTGTAAAATAATACATGTTAGAACATGGGTGGGACCTAGAGGCAAAGGCTAGTATCCTATTAGTGACATATGTCAGTGCAACACGACTGTATCTCTTCTGTTGGTTGTTTCAGAAGGATGGATTCCCCATGCCTCTCTTGCAACAATGCTCACACCTTCAAAATGCACCTGGTGGCTACCTCCCTGACGCAAGCATTGAGTAGCTGGTGCAATGCAGGGGGCACCAGAAGAGCACCAGGCTATGTCCCTGTAGCCAGATGCACACAGATGACATCATCCAGGACCTATGAAGGATCCCTGGAGCTTCTGGGATGCCTTTGCTGTGTATCCACCTACAGAGAAATAGCTGGATCCTTCTTTGCCATTAAATGCCATGATTGGAGGATGGCTGAAGGAGGAAAATGAGTATCATGGGTGTGTGTGTGTGGAGCAGAGTTATGCCTGGGTGGAGCTTTATGCTCTAGCTTCTGCTGCAGGATCTTGGCCAAAGTCTGGAGTCAAAGCCTAGTAATGCCAAAAAGAAACCGTCTGTTTATCTCAAGTGTACTGCATGGACTGACATGTCCTCTGTCACCAAACAACTTATCAGGGCAGTACAGAGTAGCCCAACCCAGTTCAAACCAGAGCTCAATGATGAGCAAAAACCAAGAACATATCACACAAGCACAAGTAATTCAGACAAGCATAAGTAATTCAGGTAAGCACGGGTACATGTTTTAGGGAGACAATTCTTTCAATTTCACTGCCAACCAATGAATTCTATGCATACACAAAACCAGGTTGTTGGCTCCACAGTGATTTTAATATTGTTACTGTTTGTTTTTACAAGAACAAACTAGGTGTTTGTTTGGTTTGGGCACTATGTTTCATTCTAATTGTTTGTAAAATCTATCAGAGTACATTTTGCTCAGGTTAGCTAATTCTCAGGCCACATGGGTTCTAACAGAATCTGTTGGCTGTGAGCCAGATTGCATTCCAGTCATCTATAGTAATTTAGATATTGTGAGGTGATTAAAACCCATAAAAGGTTTCCTCACCTCATTTTCCAATAAGATGATCAGATTTTTGATTGTTGGTCTTTGCTTTCAAGCCCCGGAGGTACTGGGACAATGAAGATTTTCAGACCAGTGCTTACCATGGTGTAAGTGCTGGTAAAACAATGCTACGACATTTTGGAAGCACATGTGTCTGAAAGTATGACACACTTCCTAAACATCAGGGAATTGTTGGTTTCCCTCCAGCATCCCTGAATTGTTCGGAGAGCAGCAATTTTCTATGAACGCAAAGTTTTGGAGGGGAGGGGAACTGACAATTCCCTGACATTTATGAAGCACATCAGACTTTCAGACACATGCGCTTCCTAAATATTTAAGTGCTGTTTTATCAGTGCTTGCCCCATGGTAAGTGCTGGTCTGAAAATTTTCAGCATGGATAACTTTAGAATTTGCCAAACATAAGGGAGCCATAAGGGAGCAGAGTCAACTATTGAATAGGTGGGAACCATTATTTCCTGGTATTCTCAGCATTGTGGAATACTTGTTTTGCCATTTGCACCTCAGATTATGAGGCTATTTGGTTCCATGCAGCATCTTTGACTTCCCCTTATTTGGTGCCTTTATTGTTAGTGAGCAGTTCACGTTGTGTAACAGGGATACATTGGGCACAGCACTGGAGTTATAGGACCAACTAGGGTTGGTGTCACTCAGTGTAGTAACTCATGGTGTCATCCCCCTACTGACCTCCTCCCATACCCAGAATTCCAGACCGCAGATTCTAAATTACTTAGTTTATTTATAGAGAATCCTTAGTAATGTTTTTTGTTTTAAATTGTAATCCCTGCATATGAAGGTGATGGTAATGGTTGTCACATAAACAACTAGCAAAATTAAAATTATACCTTTAAATTACAGTAACATATGCAAAACTAAACATATTTAATAATAATAATAATATTTATTTGTATTCCGCTTAATCTCGAGGAATCCAAGCAGATTACAGCAGTAAAACAAGATACAGTTAAAAGAGAAATGCATTAAAAAGTCCAAGATCCCCATCCCTCCCCCCATCATAAAAACATAATTAAACACTAAAAAGAGATTAAACCAAGAAGAAAAGTTTTAAAAAAACATATTAGTGTACAATAAAAGTTAAAATGAAGTAAAAAATTGTCAAGCGGAATCCGAGTATAGTAAAAGACAAAGATGGAGGATAATGGGAGGGGGAGGCAGGTCAACAAGGATGTTCTAGTCTGGAAAGGCCTGCAGGAAGAGATTTTCATGTACATAGTTTTATATGATTAAAATGAAAATTTGGTGATATTTTAAAAGAAAAAAATAAAATTAAAAATTAAAAAAATTAGATTTTAAAAATTTAAAATTTAAATTTAAATTTAATTAAAAAAAACACTAGGGCCTCTCTTTCCTCCTCCCACTACGTCTCACCCACTCACCCCATCTCTTCAGCATTTTAAAGGGATGTAGATGAGCACCAAGCCTGTTACTGCCAATAGGCAGGTGTTTGGGAAGTAGTGGTGTCACCCCTACCCTTAGCATGTCACCTGGCATTGTCTGCAGTCCCTGCACCTCCTAGTGATGCCCCTTCTCCTGAGCAGCAGGCTGTGTTACTATTTCCTACCTGTAGGACTAATCAAAGAGGGGGAGAATCAAAGGTGCTCTGAGGTGTTTGTCAGGATCAAGTCTTGTGTCTTGTTCATGCTCTGAAGAATTACATGCAAGTAATTCTTGCCAGGTCAGATCCTTTATTTTGTCATGCTGATTCTTCACCCTTGATTAAATACCAATGTTAGACTGTCACTTCCTAGGCCCTACAATAATTGGGCCTTCAGTTTAAACTGGGAACTGTTTCATTTTGGATTGTGGCTGCTTCCATGGCATTTGTCATGGGTCTCGGTGTGAGATCAGTCCAGAGTATTGGGTGCTGGAGTTCATTGGTATATATAAGGAATGTCTGGCCTTTCAAGTTTCATTGGTTTTATTCATGTTTTTTAATGTGTTACTGAAATTGCAGGGAATCCTGAGCGGCTACCCACTTATTCACTTCAAAGGGGGAATTAATTTAGCTCAATAGGAAGCAGCAAGAGGGCTTCAAGCAACTCTAAATCTGGGACGTCAGCCTATGTGTTACATGAAAGAACCCCCCACATATGCTGCATATTTTATATTATGCCTCTACTCACCTGTTGTTATTGGTTTTTTAAAAAATAAAATACTTTATTCATAATACAAAATACAAAATCTTGCAATCATAAAACAATGGTATAAAAAAGTTTCATGTCATTAAAAACTTTCCTTATTAAAATTTTACACAATTCAATTCGTTTAAAATAAATCTGACCATAAAGAACAGTGGCTAGATGGAGGAGAAATGGATGTAAAATTTGTATTAATGTAATCTATAAGAGGAGACCATTTTTCCTGAACAAGTCTTTGATTTTGTTGTTTTGAGTTATATTTCATATTATATGTTAATTTCTCCATAAGCCACTGATCCCAAACTCTTTTCCACCAGCTATCCAGGGATACAAGACCTGTTTTCCAATTATTAGCCACTTCTAGACAAGCTGCTGTCAGCAAAAATATATATTATTGGTTTCAATAGTTTATTTAATAGAGTAATTTTAATAGTAATATGTTTAATTCTTTTTTAAGGGGGGTTATGATATATTGTGTTGTGTGTATCTGGTGTTTTTATACTGTAAGCCACTCTGATTGCCTTATTGTAGAAGAGCAGGATATAAATAAAAGTTTTATTTTATTATTTTTACAGTTCCAAAACCAGAACTCCAGCAGATTCTAAATTACATAGTTTATTTATAACAATAAGAGAAATCAACTTTCACTCAAAGGAACTTGCTCACACATGCACATGAGAGCTAATGATGCAAAAGTTAATATTTGATAGGAAATTCAGAGAGTTTTAGAAGTGGGATATATGTCAGGCATGGAGTTCTGATAGGGGGTGTGCAATGGATGATTCTGGCTCAGCCTACAGCTGGGACATTGGGCTGAGGAATCAAGGGAGAAACGGACAGAGAGCCTGTCTATGTTCAGCTGAGACTGAATTGGGGCTGCCCTGAACAGGCATATTTGTAGGAAGAAGCAAGACCTGAGGCATATTTTCAGGAGTTGAAAGAATTGTTCTAAGAGGAAAAATGGCCATAGGTTTTGGGAAATGACATGGCAATCAATCTAGATGTTTCACACAAAAGGGTGTCATCTCCAGAGGGAAGTGGCCTTTGAATCCCAACCTTTTGTCAAGTACTCGGTGCACTATCTGCAAGGCACATCAGAAATTTGTTGACGAGCCTATGCTTAGCAGAGTTAGTTTCCCAGCAGTTATAAGGATAATAAAGTCCCCCATAACTACCAGTACTTGTTTCTTCAAATTTTCTGTTTCAGAAATGCATCATCCACCACCACATCTTGGTTTGGTGGTATATAGTAAATTCCTTCCTATTGTTTTTATTTATTTTTCCATTTATTTATTTACCTAAATACTCTTCACTGGTCCAGTTTGATCGTTATGTGGATTCTGTATAGGCAAATTTGTCTTTGACATAAAATGCTATTCCCTTTCCTTTTCTTCCCCATCTATTCTTTTTGAACAGATTATGTCTCTCACTTGTTATATTCCATTCATGGGATTAAGTCCCTCTTATACCTATAAAATCATTTTAACTTCCTGAGCTGAGATGTTTCCCAAACTCTGTGCACTGGCATATAGACATCTAAAGTGTTATTTGTGTGATATAAAAACATACTGTGCAATAAAGTAGTGTTCATTTTGGCACCCAGGTACACAACATATTATTGAGGAAATGAACACTCAGAAGACATTTTAGAATGTATTTATCCATTTTACAGAGCACACTGACACTCAATCTGCCTTCAGGCCAGAGTTTAGCAGTGAAATTGCCTTTGAACTGATGGATGATCTTTTCTGGGAGAGAGACAAGGGGAATACATCTCTGCAGATCCTCCAGGACTTCTCAGTCTCTTCTGATACCATCAACGAAAATATCTTTCTGGATTCACTCTTTGGGCTGGTAATTCAGGATAAGGCAAAATGGTGGCTAGACTCTTATCTGCTGGATCATTCCCAGAAAATGGCATTGGTGACTTCTGCTTAACCACATGGCAGTTGCCCTATAACATGGGTGGGAATCTTGCAACCCTCCAGATGGACTGTAAGTCCCTGCATCCCTCATCCACAGCTGTTAAGGATAATCTTTAACATTTTAGATCCCTTAACATAAATCTGGCACAAGTGGTAGATGAACCCTGACAACAGTTCCTGATAGCCTCCTGCTGGGATTTGTAGTTTTGTGAGTTATTTAGCCTTCTCTGTCAGATAGGTATGGTGTCGCAACAGATGACAAATCCCGGGATTCCATAGGATGGAGTCATAATAGTTAATGTGGTTTCAAACTGCATTATTTCTGCAGTACAGATTAGATTGTTGATGGTGATGTATTACTTCCACATCCTGGCTAAACCTAACAAAAGTAGTGTTTGTTGTTTCATCTTTCTGAAACGTATACATCTGTCATCTCCTGCAAAGCTAAAGGGGAAAATGAATTATACAATGGATCCTATATTACTAACAACCTGAAGCTAGCAATTTATTGGCTTTCTTTCTGTTCTCCCCCTAGGTTTTTTTTTGGAGGGGGGTTGTGGGAGAGGTTACTAGGCTGGTATTATTTGATACAAGCAATAGTACAAGATGAATAAATGCTGAAGGTATATTGCAGTTACAGGATGTTTCACATGTATTCTCATAAAACTGTTCCTCTGGCCATTGGCAGACCAAAGAGCAGTGTCAAAGTGTGAGGTAGAAAAGAAGCAATGTTTATTTCTGTATTACGTTAAACCACTGCCTCTGATCAATTACAGTGGTTCCTCCAGATTTGCTTGTGTTAGGGGTGAAGGAACCCTGTGAATGTGGAAAAACCACAAATAAAAAAGCATTCTTCTTTTTACCTAAGAAAACATCTCTCTAGGAATCTCCAGGTCCTCCAGTGCAACTCTGGGGTCAATATCTGCCAGAAGTTGATCATAGAATCATGCTGTAGGACCTACAAATGTCTAGAGAAGTGTTTCCTCTAGGAACTTCTAGGTTCTCCAGCACAACTCTATGATAAACTTTTGCCAAGGTTGTGCTGGAGGACCTAGAGATTCCTAGAGAGAACATATTAATCAAAACTGCGAACAATCAAAGCCGTAAAAGTCAAAGCCGCAAATGTGGAAAGCCAACTGTACAGACCCAGAGAAATCTCAAAAAGTTCTTGAGACAGAAAGTGATTCCAGTTTCTGCTTGGACAAAAAATTCTTCAGTTGTGTTTCAGTTTCTATTTCCCAGTGCAATTGGGAGCCTGCCAGAATACACAAATGTCATGAAGTTTATGAAAGTTGACAGAAGTTTTCATTTAGCTTTCATTATGTTAACAAAGAAATAAGATGCATGTAATATTTTAGAACTGTCATTTTTCTCACGAGAGCCTCATTTTGTCTCTTGAGTGAAATTTTCTTTGCTTGTTTGTTTGGAACGTGGTCATCATATCACCACCAGAAAATATGAATAGACAAAATAGAAGAAGTTGTCCTTATTATGGGTCAATTTCTTAAATAAGTTCTGGTAAACCATACAAATAACTTTGTGAAATCTGAGAATTAAAAAGCATTGCCTACAAGTGGAGATCAAATCAACAATCAATTATCAACCATCTTTAAAAAGAAAAGAAAAGGCAGTAGAATTAAATGTTATTCCTTTGAATTTCAACTCTAACAAATTTTTAAAATCCATATACAAAGAGACATATAGAACAGTGCATACTTTTACATCATTTCTGGGATGTAAAATAATTTGGAGTTCATAGTCTGTCATAATCAATGTTTCTGTAAATGAAAAATATTTAGCTGTGTTATTGTGGTCCAGTACCCACTGAGTTATCTTTTAGCAGTTGAGGATGTCCTAGTACAAAAACAGAAAACTAACAAATGACCAAATGAAGCAATTTTCAGCAAGCAATAATATGCTATCAATATGTGAAATACAGGCCAAGTCTATTTTTGAGGGCCCAGGGTTGCTTTACCATATGAACATACCTCCTATTAGAACCAGAGGAACCTTAGCTATAATAACAGCCGGGTAAAAATTGGCCTGCTGGCTTTAATTTAAAACTTTGTATAAATAAAAACTTTGCAGTCCCCATGAGCCCAGAAAGTAGCGTGCTACTACATTTAGCTAGTGGTAACAGGGTCCAGGAAAAATCTTGTTTGTGCTATAAAGTGGAAAACATAATTTTAAAATCTAATTTTAGGCAGCATGAGGGCTTTGAATCTAGCTTAAATTTCTGCCTCAGCACACTTTCC